>NW_027596636.1:0-196925 GCF_964194155.1 Cetorhinus maximus
CTGCGCGCTCTATGTCCGCTCTATAATCACCCACGCTCTCTATGTCTGCTCTATAATCGCCCCTGCTCTCTATGTCTGCTATCTAATAGCCTGCGCTCTCTATGTCTGCTCTGTAATCTCCCGTGCTATCTATTCTTTCTCTGTAATCGTCTGTGCTCTCTATTCTTGCTCTGTAATCTCCCGTGATCTCTATTTCTACTCTGTAATCAGCCGTGCTCTCTATTCCAGCTCAATAATCTCCTGGGCTCTCTATTCCTGCTCTGTAATCTGCTGTGCTCTCTATTCCTGCACTATAATTGCCCGTGCTCTCTATTCCCACTCTTTAATCTCCTGTGCTCTGTATTCTTACTCTGTAATAGCCTGAGCCCTCTATTCTTGCTCTGTAATCTGCCGTGCTCTCTATTCCTACTCTGTAATCACCTGCGCTCTCTATGACTGCTCTATAATCACCTGTGTGCTCTATGTCCGCTCTATAATCACCCGCGCTCTCTATGTCTGCTCTATAATCGCCCCTGCTCTCTATGTCTGCTATCTAATAGCCTGCGCTCTCTATGTCTGCTCTGTAATCTCCCCTGCTATCTACTCTTTCTCTGTAATCGTCTGTGCTCTCTATTCTTGCTCTGTAATCTCCCGTGCTCTCTATTCCTACTCTGTAATCACCTGCGCTCTCTATGACTCCTCTATAATCACCTGCGCGCTCTATGTCCGCTCTATAATCACCCGCGCTCTCTATGTCTGCTCTGTAATCTCCCGTGCTATCTATTCTTTCTCTGTAACCGTCTGTGCTCTCTATTCTTGCTCTGTAATCTCCTGTGCTCTTTATTCCTGCTCTATAATCTCCTGTGCTCTGTATTCCTGCTCTGTAATCTCCTGTGCTCTCTATTCCAGCTCTATAATCTCCCATGCTCTCTATTCCTGCTCTGTAATCTCCTGTGCTCTCTATTCCTGCTCTGTAATCGCCAGTGCTCTGTATTCCTGCTCTGTAATCTCCTGTGCTCTCTATTCCAGCTCTATAATCTCCCATGCTTTCTATTCCTGCTCTGTCATCTCCTGTGCCCTCGATTCTTACTTTGTAATCTCCTGTGCTCTCTATTCCTGCTCTATAATTGCCCGTGCTCTCTATTCCTGTTCCGTAATCTCCCGTGCTCTCTATTCTTAATCTGTAATCTCCTGTGCTCTATATTCCTACACTGTAATTGCCCGTGCTCTCTATCCCTGCTCTGTAATCTACCGTGCTGTGTATTCCAGCTCTATAATCCCCCAGGCTCTCTATTCCTGCTCTGTTATCTGCTGTGCTCTCTATTCCTGCTCTATAATTGCCCGTGCTCTCTATTCCTGTTCCGTAATCTCCCGTGCTCTCTATTCATACTCTGTAATCTCCTGTGCTCTCTATTCCTACACTGTAATTGCCCGTGCTCTCTATCCCTGCTCTGTAATCTCCTGTTCTGTGTATTCCAGCTCTATAATCTCCCAGGCTCTCTATTCCTGCTCTGTTATCTGCTGTGCTCTCTATTCCTGCTCTATAATTGTTCGTGCTCTCTATTCCCGCTCTCTAATCTCCCGTGCTCTCTATTCTTACTCTGTAATCGCCTGTGCTCTCTATTCTTGCTCTGTAATCTCTCGTGCTCTCTATTCCTACTCTATAATCACCTGCGCACTCTATGTCCGCTCTATAATCACCCACACTCTCTATGTCTGCTCTATAATTGCCCCTGCTCTCTATGTCTGCTGTCTAATAGCCTGCGCTCTCTATGTCTGCTCTGTAATCTCCCGTGCTATCTATTCTTTCTCTGTAATCGTCTGTGATCTCTATTCTTGTTCTGTAATCTCCCGTGATCTCTATTTCTACTCTGTAATCACCCGTGCTCTGTATTCCAGCTCTATAATCTCCCGGGCTCTCTATTCCTGCTCTGTAATCTGCTGTGCTCTCTATTCCTGCTCTATAATTGCCCGTGCTCTCTAATCCCACTCTCTAATCTCCCGTGCTCTCTATTCGTACTCTGTAATCGCCTGTGCTCTCTATTCTTGCTCTGTAATCTCCCGTGCTCTCTATTCCTACTCTGTAATCAGCTGCGCTCTCTATTGCAGCCGTATAATCTCCCGTGCTCTTTATTCCTGCTCTGTAATCTCCCGTGCTCTCTATTCCTGCTCTGTAATCTCCCGGGCTCTCTATTCCAGCTCTATAACTCCCTGTGATTTCTATTTGTGCTCTATGATCGCCTATGATCTCTATTCCTGTTCCGTAATCTCCTTTGCTCTGTATTCCTGTTCTGTAATGGCCTGTGCTCTCTACTTATGCTCTGTAATCGCCCGTGGTCTCTATTCCTGCTCTGTAATCCCGTGCTCTCTATTCCTGTTGTGTAATCTCCTGTGCTTTCTATTCCAGCACTATAATTTCCTGTGCTCGCTATTCCTGCTCTATAATCGCCTGTGCTCTCTATTCCTGTTCTGTAATCTCCTGTGCTCTCTATTCCTGCTCTGTAATCACCTGTGACCTCTACACCTGCTCTGTAATGGCCTGCACTATCTATTCTTGTTCCGTAATCTCCCGTGCTCTCTATTCTTACTCTATATTAGACTTTGCCCTCTTTTCCTGCTCTGTAATCTCCTGTGCTCTCTATTCCTACACTGTAATTGCCCGTGCTCTCTATCCCTGCTCCTTAATCTCCCGTGCTCTATATTCCAGCTCTACAATCTCCCGTGCTCTCTATTCCTGCTCTGTAATCTGCTGTGCTCTCTATTGCTGCTCTATAATTTCCCGTGCTCTCTATTCCAGCTCTCTAATCTCCCATGCTCTCTATTCTTACTCTGAAATCGCCTGTGCTCTCTATTCTTGCTCTGTAATTTCCCGTGCTCTCTATTCCTGCTCTGTAAACACCTGCGCTCTCTATGTCGGCTCTATAATCGCCCGCGCTCTCAATGTCTGCTCTATAATTGCCTGTGCTCCCTATTCCTGCTCTGTAATCTCCTGTGCTCTCTATTCTTACTCTGTAATCTCCTGTGCTCTCTATTCATGCTCTATAATTGCCCGTGCTCTGTATTCCTGTTCCGTAATCTCCCGTGCTCTCTATTCTTACTCTGTAATCGCCTGTGCTCTCTATTCCTGCTCTGTAATCTGCCATGTTCTCTATTCTCTATTCCTACTCTGTAATTGCCCATGCTCTCTATCCCTGCTCTGTAATCTCCTGTGTTCTCTATTCCAGCTCTATAATCTCCCGTGCACTCTATTCCTGTTCTGTAATCTATAATCGCTTCTGCTCTCAAATCCTGTTCCCTAAGCTTCCGTGCTCTCTATTCTTGCTCTGTACTCTCCTGTGCTCTCTATCCCTGCTGCTTAATCTCCCTGTGATTCCAATTTGTGCTCTATAATCGCCTATGATCTCTATTCCTGTTCCTTAATCTCCTGTGCTCTGTATTCCTGCTCTGTAATCGCCTGTGCTCTGTACTTATGCTCTGTAATCGCCCGTGGTCTCTATTCCTGCTCTGTAATCGCCTGTGGCCTCTACACCTGCTCTGTAATTGCCTGCACTATCTATTCCTGTTCCGTAATCTCCCGTGCTCTCTATTCTTACGCTATAATAGACTGTGCCCTCTATTCCGGCTCTGTAATCTCTTGTGCTCTCTATTCCTACACTGTAATTGCCCGTGCTCTCTATCCCTGCTCCTTAATCTCCCGTGCTCTATGTTCCAGCTCTATAATCTCCCGTGCTCTCTATTCCTGCTCTGTAATCTGCTGTGCTCTCTATTCCTGCTCTATAATTTCCCGTGCTCTCTATTCCAGCTCTCTAATCTCCCATGCTCTCTATTCTTACTCTGAAATCGCCTGTGCTCTCTATTCTTGCTGTGTAATCTCCCGTGCTCTCTGATCCTACTCTGTAATTGCGCGTGCTCTCTATCCCTGCTCTGTAATCTCCTGTGTTCTCTATTCCAGCTCTATAATCTCCCGTGCTCTCTATCCCTGTTCTGTAATCTCCTGTGCTCACTATTGCTACTCTGTAATTGCCTGTGCTCTCTATGCCTGCTCTGTAATCTGCTGTGCTCTCTATTCCTGCTCTATAATTTCCCGTGCTCTCTATTCCAGCTCTCTAATCTCCCATGCTCTCTATTCTTACTCTGAAATCGCCTGTGCTCTCTATTCCTGCTTTGTAATCTCCCGTGCTCTCTATTCCTACTCTGTAATTGCCAGTGCTCTCTATCCCTGCTCTGTAATCTCCTGTGTTCTCTATTCCAGCTCTATAATCTCCCGTGCTCTCTATTCCTGTTCTGTAATCTCCTGTGCTCACTATTGCTACTCTGTAATTGCCTGTGCTCTCTATCCCTGCTCTGTAATCTCTTGTGCTCTCTATTCCAGCTCTATAATCCCCCGTGCTCTCTATTCCTGTTCTGTAATCTCCCGTGCTTGCTATTTTCACTCTGTAATCGCCTGTGCTCTCTATTCCTACTCTGTAAACACATGCGCTCTCTATGTCTGCTCTATAATCATCAGTGCTCTCTATGTCTGCTCTGTAATCTCCCGTGCTCTCTATTCGTACTCTATAATCGCCTGCGCTCTCTATGACTGCTCTACAATCGCCTGCGCGCTCTATGCCGGCTCTATATTCAGCCGCGCTCTCAATGTCTGCTCTATAATTGCCTGTGCTCTCTATTCCTGCTCTCTAATCTCCTGTGCTCTCTCTTCCAGCTCTGTAATCTCCTCTGCTCTCCATTCTTACTCTGTAATCTCCTGTGTTCACTATTCCTTCTCTATAATTGCCCGTGCTCTTTATTCCTGTTCTGTAATTTCCCGTGCTCCCTATTCTTACTCTGTAATCGCCTGTGCTCTCTATTCCTGCTCTGTAATCTGCCATGTTCTCTATTCCTACTCTGTAATTGTCCGTGCTGTCTATCCCTGCTCTGTAATCTCCTGTGCTCTCTATTCCAGCTCTATAATCTCCCGTGCTCTCTATTCCTGCTCTTTAATCTCCTGTGCTCACTATTCCTACTCTGTAATTGCCTGTGCTCTCTATCCCTGCTCTGTAATCTGCTGTGCTCTGTATTCCAGCTCTATCATCTCTCGTGCTCTCTATTCCTGGTCTGTAATCTGCTGTGCTCTCTATTCAAGCTACGTAATCGCCCGTGCTCTCTACTCCAGCTCTGTAATCTCCTGTGCCCTCTATTCTTACTCTGTAATTGCCTGCACTCTCTATTCTTGCTCTGTAATCTCCCGTGATCTCTGTTTCTACACTGTGAGCACAGGCGCTCTCTATGTCTGCTCTATAATCGCCTGCGCTCTCTATGTCCACTCTATAATTGCCTGCCCTCGCTATGTATGCTATACAATCGCCCGTGCTCTCTATACCTGTTCCGTTAGCTCCTGTGCTCTCTATTCCTGCTCTGTAATCTGCTGTGCTCTCTATTCCTGCTCTATAATTGCCCGTGCTCTCTATTCCCGCTCTCTAATCTCCCGTGCTCTCTATTCTTACTCTGTAATAGCCTGTGCTCTCTATTCTTACTCTATAATCTC
The DNA here is from genome assembly GCF_964194155.1 of Cetorhinus maximus. Taxonomy (NCBI): domain Eukaryota; kingdom Metazoa; phylum Chordata; class Chondrichthyes; order Lamniformes; family Cetorhinidae; genus Cetorhinus; species Cetorhinus maximus. Next base: position 5,504 of record NW_027596636.1, read on the forward strand.
CCATGCTCTCTATTCCTACTCTGTAATCAACTGCGCTCTCTATGACTGCTCTATAATCACCTGCGCGCTCTATGTCCGCTCTGTAATCACCTGTGCTCTCTATGTCTGCTCTATAATCGCCCCTGCTCTCTATGTCTGCTATCTAATAGCCTGCACTCTCTAAGTCTGCTCTGTAATCTCCCGTGCTATCTATTCTTTCTCCGTAATCGTCTGTGCTCTCTATTCTTGCTCTGTAATCTCCTGTGATCTCTATTTCTACTCTGTAATCAGCCGTGCTCTCTATTCCAGTTTAATAATCTCCCGGGCTCTCTATTCCTGCTCTGTAATCTGCTGTGCTCTCTATTCCTGCTCTATAATTGCCCGTGCTCTCTATTCCCGCTCTCTAATCTCCCATGCTCAATTCTTACTCTGTAATAGCCCCTGCTCTCTATTCTTGCTCTGTAATCTCCCGTGCTCTCTATTCCTACTCTGTAATCACCTGCGCTCTCTATGACTGCTCTATAATCACCTGTGCGCTCTATGTCCACTCTATAATCACCCGCACTCTCTATGTCTGCTCTATAATCGCCCCTGCTCTTTATGTCTGCTATCTAATAGCCTGCGCTCTCTATGTCTGCTCTGTAATCTCCCTTGCTATCTATTGTTTCTCTGTAACCGTCTGTGCTATCTATTCTTGCTCTGTAATCTCCCGTGATCTCTATTTCTACTCTGTAATCACCCGTGCTCTCTATCCCTGCTCTGTAATCTCCCATGCTCTCTATTGGAGCTGTATAATCTCCCGTGCTCTTTATTCCTGCTCTGTAATCTCCCGGGCTCTCTATTCCAGCTCTATAACTCCCTGTGATTTCTATTTGTGCTCTATAATCGCCTATGATCTCTATTCCTGTTCCGTAATCTCCTGTGCTCTGTATTCCTGCTCTGTAATCACCTGTGCTCTGTACTTATGCTCTGTAATCACCCGTGGTCTCTATTCCTACTCTGTAATCGCCTGTGGCCTCTACACCTGCTCTGTAATTGCCTGCACTATCTATTCCTGTTCCGTAATCTCCCGTGCTCTCTATTCTTACTCTCTAATAGACTGTGCCCTCTATTCCGGCTCTGTAATCTCCTGTGCTCTCTATTCCTACACTGTAATTGCCCGTGCTCTCTATCCCTGCTCCATAATCTCCCGTGCTCTATGTTCCAGCTCTATAATCTCCCGTGCTCTCTATTCCTGCTCTGTAATCTGCTGTGCTCTCTATTCCTGCTCTATAATTTCCCGTGCTCTCTATTCCAGCTCTCTAATCTCCCATGCTCTCTATTCTTACTCTGAAATCGCCTGTGCTCTCTATTCTTGCTGTGTAATCTCCCGTGCTCTCTGATCCTACTCTGTAATTGCGCGTGCTCTCTATCCCTGCTCTGTAATCTGCTGTACTCTCTATTCCAGCTCTATAATTTCCCGTGCTCTCTATTCCAGCTCTCTAATCTCCCATGCTCTCTATTCTTGCTCTGAAATCGCCTGTGCTCTCTATTCTTGCTCTGTAATCTCCCGTGCTCTCCATTCCTACTCTGTAATCACCTGTGCTCTCTATGTCGGCTCGATAATCGCCTGCGCGCTCTATGTCCGCTCTATAATCGCCCGCGCTCTCAATGTCTGCTCTATAATTGCCTGTGCTGTCTATTCCTGCTCTGTAATCTCCTGTGCTCTCTATTCCAGCTCTGTAATCTTCTGTGCCCATTATTCTTACTCTGTAATCTCCTGTGCTCTCTATTCATGCTCTATAATTGCCCGTGCTCTGTATTCCTGTTCCGTAATCTCCCGTGCTCTCTATTCTTACTCTGTAATCGCCTGTGTTCTCTATTCCTGCTCTGTAATCTTCCATGTTCTCTATTCCTACTCTGCAATTGCCAGTGCTCTCTATCCCTGCTCTGTAATCTCCTGTGTTCTCTATTCCAGCTCTATAATCTCCCGTGCTCTCTATTCCTGTTCTGTAATCTCCTGTGCTCACTATTGCTACTCTGTAATTGCCTGTGCTCTCTATCCCTGCTCTGTAATCTCTTGTGCTCTCTATTCCAGCTCTATAATCCCCCGTGCTCTCTATTCCTGTTCTGTAATCTCCCGTGCTCGCTATTTTCACTCTGTAATTGCCTGTGCTCTCTATTCCTACTCTGTAAACACATGCGCTCTCTATGTCTGCTCTATAATCATCAGTGCTCTCTATGTCTGCTCTGTAATCTCCCGTGCTCTCTATTCGTACTCTATAATCACCTGCGCTCTCTATGACAGCTCTACAGTCGCCTGCGCGCTCTATGTCCACTCTATAATCAGCCGCGCTCTCAATGTCTGCTCTATAATTGCCTGTACTCTCTATTCCTGCTCTCTAATCTCCTGTGCTCTCTCTTCCAGCTCTGTAATCTCCTTGCTCTCCATTCTTACTCTGTAATCTCCTGTGTTCTCTATTCCTTCTCTATAATTGCCCGTGCTCTTTATTCCTGTTCTGTAATTTCCCGTGCTCCCTATTCTTACTCTGTAATCGCCTGTGCTCTCTATTCCTGCTCTGTAATCTCCTGTGCCCTCTATTCTTACTCTGTAATTGCCTGCACTCTCCATTCTTGCTCTGTAATCTCCTGTGATCTCTATTTTTGCTCTATAATTGCCCATGCTCTCTATTCCTGTTCTGTAATCTCCCGTGCTGTCTATTCTTACTCTGTAATTGCCTGTGCTCTCTATTCCTACACTGTAATTGCCCGTGCTCTCTATCCCTGCTCTGTAATCTACCGTGCTGTGTATTCCAGCTCTATAATCTCCCGGGCTCTCTATTCCTGCTCTGTAATCTGCTGTGCTCTCTATTCCTGCTGTATAATTGCCCGTGCTCTCTATTCCCTTTCTCTAATCTCCCGTGCTGTCTATTCTTACTCTGTAATTGCCTGTTCTCTCTATTCTTGCTCTGTAATCTCTCGTGCTCTATATTCCTACTCTGTAATCACCTGCACCCTCTATTCTTAATCTGTAATCGCCTGTGCTCTCTATTCTTGCTCTGTAATCTCTTGTGCTCTCTATTCCAGCTTTATAACCTCCCGTGCTCTCTACTCCTGTTCTGTAATCTCCCGTGCTCGCTATTTTCACTCTGTAATCACCTGTGCTCTCTATTCCTACTCTGTAAACACATGCGCTCTCTATGTCTGCTCTATAATCATCAGTGCTCTCTATGTCTGCTCTGTAATCTCCCGTGCTCTCTATTCATACTCTATAATCGCCTGCACTCTCTATGACAGCTGTACAATCGCCTGCGCGCTCTATGTCCGCTCTATAATCAGCCGCGCTCTCAATGTCTGCTCTATAATCGCCTGTGCTCTCTATTCCTGCTCTCTAATCTCCTGTGCTCTCTCTTCCAGCTCTGTAGTCTCCTCTCCCCTCCATTCTTACTCTGTAATCTCCTGTGTTCTCTATTCCTGCTTTATAATTGCCCGTGATCTTTATTCCTGTTCTGTAATTTCCCGTGCTCTCTATTCTTACTTTGTAATCGCCTGTGCTCTCTATTCCTGCTCTGTAATCTGCCATGTTCTCTATTCCTACTCTGTAATTGCCCGTGCTCACACTGTCTATCCCTGCTCTGTAATCTCCTGTGCTCTCTATTCCAGCTCTATAATCTCCTGTGCTCTCTATTCCTGCTCTTTAATCTCCTGTGCTCACTATTCCTACTCTGTAATTGCCTGTGCTCTCTATCCCTGCTCTGTAATCTTCTTTTTTCTCTATTCCAGCTCTATAATCTCCCGTGCTGTCTAGCCCTGCTCTGTAATCTCCTGTGCTCTCTATTCCAGCTCTATAATCACCTGCGCTCTCTATGACTGCTCTATAATCACCTGCGCGCTCTATGTCCGCTCTATAATCACCCACGCTCTCTATGTCTGCTCTATAATCGCCCCTGCTCTCTATGTCTGCTATCTAATAGCCTGCGCTCTCTATGTCTGCTCTGTAATCTCCCGTGCTATCTATTCTTTCTCTGTAATCGTCTGTGCTCTCTATTCTTGCTCTGTAATCTCCCGTGATCTCTATTTCTACTCTGTAATAGCCCCTGCTCTCTATTCTTGCTCCGTAATCTCCTGTGCTCTCTATTCCTACTCTGTAATCACCTGCGCTCTCTATGACTGCTCTATAATCATCTGCGCGCTCTATGTCCACTCTATTATCACCCGCACTCTCTATGTCTGCTCTATAATCTCCCGTGCTATCTATTCTTTCTCTGTAACCGTCTGTGCTCTCTATTCTTGCTCTGTAATCTCCCGTGATCTCTATTTCTACTCTGTAATCACCCGTGCTCTCTATCCCTGCTCTGTAATCTCCCGTGCTCTCTATTGGAGCCGTATAATCTCCCGTGCTCTTTATTCCTGCTCTGTAATCTCCCGTGCTCTCTATTCTTGCTCTGTAATCTCCCGGGCTCTCTATTCCAGCTCTATAACTCCCTGTGATTCCAATTTGTGCTCTATAATCGCCTATGATCTCTATTCCTGTTCCTTAATCTCCTGTGCTCTGTATTCCTGCTCTGTAATCGCCTGTGCTCTGTACTTATGCTCTGTAATCGCCCGTGGTCTCTATTCCTGCTCTGTAATCGCCTGTGGCCTCTACACCTGCTCTGTAATTGCCTGCACTATCTATTCCTGTTCCGTAATCTCCTGTGCTCTCTATTCTTACTCTATAATAGACTGTGCCCTCTATTCCGGCTCTGTAATCTCCTGTGCTCTCTATTCCTACACTGTAATTGCCCGTGCTCTCTATCCCTGCTCCTTAATCTCCCGTGCTCTATGTTCCAGCTCTATAATCTCCCGTGCTCTCTATTCCTGCTCTGTAATCTGCTGTGCTCTCTATTCCTGCTCTATAATTTCCCGTGCTCTCTATTCCAGCTCTCTAATCTCCCATGCTCTCTATTCTTACTCTGAAATCGCCTGTGCTCTCTATTCTTGCTGTGTAATCTCCCGTGCTCTCTGATCCTACTCTGTAATTGCGCGTGCTCTCTATCCCTGCTCTGTAATCTCCTGTGTTCTCTATTCCAGCTCTATAATCTCCCGTGCTCTCTATTCCTGTTCTGTAATCTCCTGTGCTCACTATTGCTACTCTCTAATTGCTGGTGCTCTCTATGCCTGCTCTGTAATCTGCTGTACTCTCTATTCCTGCTCTATAATTTCCCGTGCTCTCTATTCCAGCTCTCTAATCTCCCATGCTCTCTATTCTTACTCTGAAATCGCCTGTGCTCTCTATTCTTGCTGTGTAATCTCCTGTGCTCTCTATTCCAGCTCTGTAATCTCCTGTGCTCTCTATTCCAGCTCTGTAATCTCCTGTGCCCACTATTCTTACTCTGTAATCTCCTGTGCTCTCTATTCATGCTCTATAATTGCCCGTGCTCTGTATTCCTGTTCCGTAATCTCCCGTGCTCTCTATTCTTACTCTGTAATCGCCTGTGCTCTCTATTCCTGCTCTGTAATCTGCCATGTTCTCTATTCCTACTCTGTAATTGCCCGTGCTCTCTATCCCTGCTCTGTAACCTCCTGTGTTCTCTATTCCAGCTCTATAATCTCCCGTGCTCTCTATTCCTGTTCTGTAATCTCCTGTGCTCACTATTGCTACTCTGTAATTGCCTGTGCTCTCTATCCTTGCTCTGTAATCTCTTGTGCTCTCTATTCCAGCTTTATAACCTCCCGTGCTCTCTACTCCTGTTCTGTAATCTCCCGTGCTCGCTATTTTCACTCTGTAATCGCCTGTGCTCTCTATTCCTACTCTGTAAACACATGCGCTCTCTATGACTGCTCTATAATCACCTGCGCGCTCTATGTCCGCTCTATAATCACCCACGCTCTCTATGTCTGCTCTATAATCGCCCCTGCTCTCTATGTCTGCTATCTAATAGCCTGCGCTCTCTATGTCTGCTCTGTAATCTCCTGTGCTATCTATTCTTTCTCTGTAATCGTCTGTGCTCTCTATTCTTGCTCTGTAATCTCCCGTGATCTCTATTTCTACTCTGTAATCAGCCGTGCTCTCTATTCCAGCTCAATAATCTCCCGGGCTCTCTATTCCTGCTCTGTAATCTGCTGTGCTCTCTATTCCTGCACTATAATTGCCCGTGCTCTCTATTCCCACTCTTTAATCTCCTGTGCTCTGTATTCTTACTCTGTAATAGCCTGAGCCCTCTATTCTTGCTCTGTAATCTGCCGTGCTCTCTATTCCTACTCTGTAATCACCTGCGCTCTCTATGACTGCTCTATAATCACCTGTGTGCTCTATGTCCGCTCTATAATCACCCGCGCTCTCTATGTCTGCTCTATAATCGCCCCTGCTCTCTATGTCTGCTATCTAATAGCCTGCGCTCTCTATGTCTGCTCTGTAATCTCCCCTGCTATCTACTCTTTCTCTGTAATCGTCTGTGCTCTCTATTCTTGCTCTGTAATCTCCCGTGCTCTCTATTCCTACTCTGTAATCACCTGCGCTCTCTATGACTCCTCTATAATCACCTGCGCGCTCTATGTCCGCTCTATAATCACCCGCGCTCTCTATGTCTGCTCTGTAATCTCCCGTGCTATCTATTCTTTCTCTGTAACCGTCTGTGCTCTCTATTCTTGCTCTGTAATCTCCTGTGCTCTTTATTCCTGCTCTATAATCTCCTGTGCTCTGTATTCCTGCTCTGTAATCTCCTGTGCTCTCTATTCCAGCTCTATAATCTCCCATGCTCTCTATTCCTGCTCTGTAATCTCCTGTGCTCACTATTCCTGCTCTGTAATCGCCAGTGCTCTGTATTCCTGCTCTGTAATCTCCTGTGCTCTCTATTCCAGCTCTATAATCTCCCATGCTTTCTATTCCTGCTCTGTCATCTCCTGTGCCCTCGATTCTTACTTTGTAATCTCCTGTGCTCTCTATTCCTGCTCTATAATTGCCCGTGCTCTCTATTCCTGTTCCGTAATCTCCCGTGCTCTCTATTCTTAATCTGTAATCTCCTGTGCTCTATATTCCTACACTGTAATTGCCCGTGCTCTCTATCCCTGCTCTGTAATCTACCGTGCTGTGTATTCCAGCTCTATAATCCCCCAGGCTCTCTATTCCTGCTCTGTTATCTGCTGTGCTCTCTATTCCTGCTCTATAATTGCCCGTGCTCTCTATTCCTGTTCCGTAATCTCCCGTGCTCTCTATTCATACTCTGTAATCTCCTGTGCTCTCTATTCCTACACTGTAATTGCCCGTGCTCTCTATCCCTGCTCTGTAATCTCCTGTTCTGTGTATTCCAGCTCTATAATCTCCCAGGCTCTCTATTCCTGCTCTGTTATCTGCTGTGCTCTCTATTCCTGCTCTATAATTGTTCGTGCTCTCTATTCCCGCTCTCTAATCTCCCGTGCTCTCTATTCTTACTCTGTAATCGCCTGTGCTCTCTATTCTTGCTCTGTAATCTCTCGTGCTCTCTATTCCTACTCTATAATCACCTGCGCACTCTATGTCCGCTCTATAATCACCCACACTCTCTATGTCTGCTCTATAATTGCCCCTGCTCTCTATGTCTGCTGTCTAATAGCCTGCGCTCTCTATGTCTGCTCTGTAATCTCCCGTGCTATCTATTCTTTCTCTGTAATCGTCTGTGATCTCTATTCTTGTTCTGTAATCTCCCGTGATCTCTATTTCTACTCTGTAATCACCCGTGCTCTGTATTCCAGCTCTATAATCTCCCGGGCTCTCTATTCCTACTCTGTAATCGCCTGTGCTCTCTATTCTTGCTCTGTAATCTCCCGTGCTCTCTATTCCTACTCTGTAATCAGCTGCGCTCTCTATTGCAGCCGTATAATCTCCCGTGCTCTTTATTCCTGCTCTGTAATCTCCCGTGCTCTCTATTCCTGCTCTGTAATCTCCCGGGCTCTCTATTCCAGCTCTATAACTCCCTGTGATTTCTATTTGTGCTCTATGATCGCCTATGATCTCTATTCCTGTTCCGTAATCTCCTTTGCTCTGTATTCCTGTTCTGTAATGGCCTGTGCTCTCTACTTATGCTCTGTAATCGCCCGTGGTCTCTATTCCTGCTCTGTAATCCCGTGCTCTCTATTCCTGTTGTGTAATCTCCTGTGCTTTCTATTCCAGCACTATAATTTCCTGTGCTCGCTATTCCTGCTCTATAATCGCCTGTGCTCTCTATTCCTGTTCCGTAATCTCCTGTGCTCTCTATTCCTGCTCTGTAATCACCTGTGACCTCTACACCTGCTCTGTAATGGCCTGCACTATCTATTCTTGTTCCGTAATCTCCCGTGCTCTCTATTCTTACTCTATATTAGACTTTGCCCTCTTTTCCTGCTCTGTAATCTCCTGTGCTCTCTATTCCTACACTGTAATTGCCCGTGCTCTCTATCCCTGCTCCTTAATCTCCTGTGCTCTATATTCCAGCTCTACAATCTCCCGTGCTCTCTATTCCTGCTCTGTAATCTGCTGTGCTCTCTATTGCTGCTCTATAATTTCCCGTGCTCTCTATTCCAGCTCTCTAATCTCCCATGCTCTCTATTCTTACTCTGAAATCGCCTGTGCTCTCTATTCTTGCTCTGTAATTTCCCGTGCTCTCTATTCCTGCTCTGTAAACACCTGCGCTCTCTATGTCGGCTCTATAATCGCCCGCGCTCTCAATGTCTGCTCTATAATTGCCTGTGCTCCCTATTCCTGCTCTGTAATCTCCTGTGCTCTCTATTCTTACTCTGTAATCTCCTGTGCTCTCTATTCATGCTCTATAATTGCCCGTGCTCTGTATTCCTGTTCCGTAATCTCCCGTGCTCTCTATTCTTACTCTGTAATCGCCTGTGCTCTCTATTCCTGCTCTGTAATCTGCCATGTTCTCTATTCTCTATTCCTACTCTGTAATTGCCCATGCTCTCTATCCCTGCTCTGTAATCTCCTGTGTTCTCTATTCCAGCTCTATAATCTCCCGTGCACTCTATTCCTGTTCTGTAATCTATAATCGCTTCTGCTCTCAAATCCTGTTCCCTAAGCTTCCGTGCTCTCTATTCTTGCTCTGTACTCTCCTGTGCTCTCTATCCCTGCTGCTTAATCTCCCGTGCTGTATATTCCTGCTCTATAATTTCCTGTGCTCTCTATTCCAGCTCTCTAATCTCCCATGCTCTTTATTCTTACTCTGAAATCGCCTGTGCTCTCTATTCGTACTCTGTAATCACCTGCGCTCTCTATATCGGCTCGATAATCGCCTGTGTGCTCTATGTCCACTCTATAATCGCCTGTGCTCTCAATGTCTGCTCTATAATCGCCTGTGCTCCCCATTCCTGCTCTGTAATCTCCTGTGCTCTCCATTCCAGCTCTGTAATCTCCCGTGCCCTCTATTCTTACTCTGTAATCTCCTGTTCTCTCTATTCCTGCTCTATAATTGCCCGTGCTCTGTATTCCTGTTCTGTAGTCTCCCGTGCTTTCTACTTTTACTCTGTAATCGCCTGTGCTCTCTATTCCTGCTCTGTAATCTGCCATGTTCTCTATTCCTACTCTGTAATTGCCCGTGCTCGCTATCCGTGCTCTGTCATCTCTTGTGCTCTCTATTCCAGCTCTATAATCTCCCGTGCTCTCTATTCCTGGTCTGTAATCTCCTGTGCTCTCTATTCATGCTATGTAATCCTTCGTGCTCTCTATTCCAGCTCTGTAATCTCCCGTGCCCTCTATTCTTACTCTGTAATTGCCTGCGCTCTCTATTCTTGCTCTGTAATCTCCCGTGCTCTCTATTCCTACTCTGTGATCACAGGCGCTCTCTATGTCTGCTCTATAATCGCCTGCGCTCTCTATATCCGCTCTGTAATCACCTGCGCTCTCTATGTCTGCTATATAATCGCCCGTGCTCTCTATTCCTGCTCTGTAATCTCCTGTGCTCTCTATTCCAGCTCTATAATCTCCCGTGCTCTCTATTGCTTCACTGTAATCTCCTGTGCTCTCTATTCCTGCTCTATAATTGCCCATGCTCTCTATTCCTGTTCCATAATCTCCCGTGCTCTCTATTCTTACTGTGTAATCTCCCATGCTCGCTATTCTCACTCTGTAATTGCTTGTGCTCTCTATTCCTACTCTGTAAACACCTGCGCTCTCTATGTCTGCTCTATAATCATCCCTGCTCTCTATGTCTGCTCTGTAATCGCTTGCACTCTCTATGTTTGCTCTGTAATCTCCCGTGCTCTCTATTCGTGCTCTATAATCGCCTGTGCTCTCTATTCCTGTTCTGTTAGCTCCCATGCTCTCTATTCCTGCTCTGTAATCTCCTGTGCTCTCTATTCCTGCTCTGTAATCTCCTGTGATCTCTATTCCAGCTCTATAATGTTCCGTGCTCTCTATTCCTGCTCTGTAATCTCCTGTGCTCTCTATTCCTGCTCTGTAATCGCCAGTGCTCTCTATTCCAGCACTGTAATCTCCCGTGCCCTCTATTCTTACTCTGTAATCTCCTGTGCTCTCTATTCCTTCTCTATAATTGCCCGTGCTCTGTATTCCAGCTCTGTAATCTCCCGTGCCCTGTATTCTTACTCTGTAATCACCTGTGCTCTCTATTCTTGCTCTGTAATCTCCCGTGCTCTCTATTGCTACTCTGCAATCTCAGGCGCTCTCTCTGGCTGCTCTATAATCACCTGCGCTCTATATGTCCGCTCTATAATCGCCCGTGCTCTTTATGTCTGCTCTGTAATCTCCTGTGCTCTCTATTCCAGCTCTATAATCTCCCGTGGTCTCTATTCCTGCTCTATAATCCCCTCTGCTCTCAAAACCTTTTCCGTAAGCTTCCGTGCTCTCTATTCTTGCTCTGTAATCTCCTGTGCTCTCTACTCCTGCTCTGTAATCTCCCACGCTCTCAATGTCTGCTCTGTAATCTTCCATGCTCTCTATTCCAGCTCTATAATCGCCTGTGCTCTCTATTCCTGTTTCGTAATCTCCTGCGCTCTCTATTCCTACTCTGTAATCGGCTGCGCTCTCTATGCCTGCTCTATAAACGCCTGCGCTCTCTATGTCTGCTCTATAATCACCCATGCTCTCTATCTCTGCTCTATAATCTCCTGTGCTCTCTATTCCAGCTCTATAATCTCCCGTACTCTCTATTCCTGCTCTATAATTGCCTGTGCTCTCTATTCCTGTTCCGTAAGCTCCCGTGCTCTCTATTCTTACTCTGTAATCGCCTGTGCTCTCTATTCCTGCTCTGTAACCTCCCTTGATCTCTATTCCTACTCTGTAATCGTCCGTGCTCTCTATCCCTGCTCTGTAATCTCCCGTGCTCTCCATTGCAGCTGTATAATCTCCCGTGCTCTTTATTCCCGCTCTGTAATCTCCTGTGCTCTCTGTTCCTGCTCTGTAATCTCCCGTGCTCTCTATTCCAGCTGTATAATTCCCTGTGCTCTCAATTCCTGCTCTATAGTCACCTGTGCTCTCTATTCCTGTTCCGTAATCTCCTGTGCTCTCTATTCCTCCTCTGTAATCGCCTGTGCTCTCTACTCCTGCTCTGTAATCGCCCGTTGTCTCTATTCCTGCTCTGTAATCTCCCGTGCTCTCTATTCCTGTTCTGTAATCTCCCGTGCTCTCTATTCCTGCTCTTCTTCCCTGTGCTCTCTATTCCTGCTCTATAATCACCTGTGCTCTCTATTCCTGTTCTGTAATCTCCTGTGCTCTCTATTCCTGCTCTGTAATCATCTGTGCCCTCTACTCCTGCTCTGTAATCGCCCGTGGTCTCTATTCCTGCTCTGTAATCTCCCATGGTCTCTATTCCTACTCTATAATCGCCTGCACTCTCTATGTCCGATCTATAATCCCCTGCGCTCTCTATGTGTGCTCTCTATTCAGCCATAATCTCTATTCCTGCTCTGTAATTGTCTGTGCTCTCTATTGCTTTTCTGTAATGGCCCCTTTTGTTTCTGCTCTGTAATCCCCCAGGTGCTCTTTCCATGCCCCATAATCACTGCACTGTTTAGGTGGGATTTTTCGCTCCTGTTTGCGGTGGGCGTCGTAGCGGGCGGGAGCGGAAAATATTGGGAGATCACAAAAATTGGTTTCATGTTGTTGTAAAACGAGTTTGCGATGTCCACTCCACCCATCAATGGCGGGATGCGTTTCACACCGCCGCATGCCTGCAAGTTAATTTCGATGCATTAGAAACCCATTATAAGCCTTGCTCACCAGAGTCTTCCCCTCATGCTGGATCATGAGCTTACGTAGGCGTGATTGCAAGCCGACGTGTTTCACAACAGTACATAAGTGACCTGCAATTGGCAACCTACACTTCACTTGGAACTTGGAGGTTTATTTGCCTCCTTTGCATCGGGCAGCATTCGCAGTCATCAGCACCAGGCTCGGCAGGCAGCACCACACCACTTTTGGCCGCGGCGGGGGGGGAGGGGGCTTGACCTACCAGACCAGGCAGGGGTGGCTTTTCAACAGCTGCAGGACTAGGGCTTGCTTGGGGAAAGGGGAGAAGTGGCCTCAGGCAAGGGAAGAGGCTGCAGGGTAAGGGCTATACTGGGGAAGGGGGGTATTCCAGGGTGTGTGTGGGGCACATGTTGATCTGTGTAAGTGGCCTTAAGGAGCTGAGGATGCAGTCTCCAGAGGAGATGAGTCCAGATGGAGATGCGAGGGTGTGTGTGAGAGAGTGAGTGGTGATGTCCCTTGAGCTGGCAGTGAGTGAGATGCCAGTGAATGCGTGATGGGCTTATGAGAGTGACGAGATGGTTGCCTTACCCTGGCGGCATAATAGGATCATTCATCCTCTTTCTGCACTGGTTGGCCAACCTCTTCTGTGCAGCATTGGCACTGACCACCATGTACTGGCTACCAAGCTGGAGTGGTGAGATTGCTGGGCCTCCTGCGGCCAGACTGGGGGTGGAAGACATCATGGGCCTTCAAAAGGCGTTCCAGTAATGGGTCACTGAACGCTTCTTGGCTTTCAGGGCCATGTCTTCACTGGAGCAGCCCTGGGCTGCAAGCATTGAGAACTGTGCACATGGCTGCAGTTTAGATATGGCACCAGGAGTGTGGAAACGGTGAGGTAACAGCATGGTGGGCGATTCAGAGGCGATATCAGTAAGTGATACAGTGTGTTTCCTGTGGCTGCATAATTAATAGGGCGGGAAGTGGATGCTACAGTGCAAAAACCCGCCCTTGCAGCCAGCAGAACAAACCTCTTTTTTCACGCCACCGCACGTAGTACACTTCAGGGAAAATTACACCTTCTATTTCGGCTCCATGACCACCCACACTCTCTATTTCTCCCCCGTAATCACCCACACTCCCTGGGCGGAGTTTTCCACGCCCGCTGGCATCGGGCGTTTGGCGGCGTTAGTGGATAATACAGCGAGAAGGCCAAAAATCGATTTCACGACATTGTGAAACAAGTTTGCGATTGTCCGCTCAGCCTGTTGATGGCGGGCTGCGTTTCCTGCCATCAGACATCGGGAACCTCATTGTATTACATCTGCATATCGTTATAAGGCCAGCCCACCGGAATCATCCCCCCCTCCCCACTGCATCGTCCGCCCACATGGGTGGGAAAACACGCCAGTGCAGAACACGCCTTGACAACTGTGACATGCAGAAATTGGGACTTACTGCCAGGGCCTTGCTCACATTGCAGACACCCGAGGAGCCGAGGATGCTGGAGCCCAACAGCAACAGCGCACTGGAGGAACATCCATGGCATGCTGGGTGGATTCTCATGGACATGGCTCCGTTGTGAAGCAGCTCACAGAAGATGGAAAGTCACATTGAGGGTCTGCTCACGATGGATGATGGTCAATGGGGTGGAGAGGAAGGCCCAGCTGTGTTTGAGACAGTAAGATGTACCGAAGAGTGGGAGAGGAAGGTCTAGGATCGACTGGGAGAGGAAAAGGTGTCAGGATGGGGTGAGGTTGGGAGGGGGGGAATGAAGGTATCAGTGGGGGGAGGTTGGGAGGAGGGGAGGGAGTATGTGGGGAGGAGGGGGTAACAGCAGAAAAGATGGCAACTGGGGAGGTAGGTGTAAGGGGGTGGAAGGTGCAAAGGAAAGAGTTCGGAGGGGGGAAGGAGTGTGGAGAGGGGAGGGAGTAAGGCTAAAAGAAGAAGTAAGGGTGGAGGAAGGTGTCGGGAAGGGGAAAGGACTAAGGATGGCAGAAGAAATAAGGGTGTCTGAAGGAGTCATGAAGGGGAAAGGACTAAGCGGGGGTGGAGTCCAGGGGTGGGATAACCAAGGGCCAGGGTTGGGGGAGGGGAATGAGGTTCCAAGTAGGGAAGGGGTCCAGAGGAAGGGAATGTCCAGGTGAGCTTACAAGGGAGAGCTCTGATGAATCCATGACTGCCTCCTGGGAGTGAACTGAGGGTGGGTGTGATATGAGGGAATGTTGAGAATGACCGAGGGCAGAGTGAGGCGGGAGGGTGGAAGGGTGAGGGTTTGACGGTAGTGATAGAAGGGATGGTGAGGGTGGTTGGTTATGATTATGATTATGAGGGGCATGGACAGGGTGGATAGGGAGCAGCTGTTCCCCTTATTTGAAGGGTCAGACACAAGGGGGCATAAGTTCAAGGTGAGGGGCAGGAGGTTTATGGGGGATGTGAGGAAAAACTTTTTTACCCAGAGGGTGGTGACGGTCTGGAATGCGCTGTCTGGGAGGGTCGTGGAGGCGGGTTGCCTCATATCCTTTAAAAAGTACCTGGATGAGCACTTGGCACGTCATAACATTCAAGGCTATGGGATTAGGTAGGTAGGTCAGGTGTTTCTCACGTGTCGATGCAGAATTGATGGGCCGAAGGGCCTCTTCTGCACTGTGATTCTGTGATTCCGATTCTGGTGTGGACTCAGAGGCAGACACGGACCCTGGGGTGGGAAGGAGGTGGTCAGGGAGGTGAATGGGGGTGGGATTTTCGGGAAGGCAGGGAACATGCATGTTCACCAGGACATCCCCAAAGGAAAAGGGTTGTGGCTGGTATGTCATGGTGTGGAGGCAGAAGGCGATGTTAGTGGGGGGCAACAGTGATGGGGGAAGGGAAAAGATGGGGGAGCTGACGAAAAAGCGAATCAAGACCATGCTGCCTAAATCGCAAGTGAAATGACAGCCGTGGTGGGTGAGATTAGGTGCTGTATGGGAGTGTGATCAGTGGATGGGCGGAGATGCAGGTCAGCTCAGATGGACAACTGAAAGCGAACCCCAGCAGGCAGCGTTGAAAATGCTCAGGACATTGAGGTGAGTGTGGTACATGAAGGATCTGCGTGCGTGGGAGAGTGCTTGCACGAGACTCTGAAAGGCCCTGCCACACACACACTTCTCCCTTGAGAATCACTCGTGGGCCGGCTGCTCCCTCTGCGGTGACAGAGAACGAGGTTGAGGAACTCACAGCAAAGGGGACTCGAAGGGAGAGGACAGCCTCTGAGATTCCTGAGTGGATGACCCAGGGGTGTTCAGCTGCCGCTCCTCCTCCCTTTGGGTGTCCGAGGGCCCCGCCTGACTCCTTGAGGGGAAGGAGCACCTGGGGAACGTCGAGGTGCCCTGTTTCCCTCTCGTGTTGCCAATGCAGGAACTCACCCATGGCTCCCGCAATGGAGTACAGGCCCACACACATCTCCTCATTCTGCTGGACCAGGGTCTCCATGGCGTCCGCCATCCTCCCCATGGTGACTTCCATATATGCACATGTGGGCATCACTTCATCAGACAGCAGGCAGACGCACTCCTCTGACTCACCTGCTACCTTGTTGAGGGCTTCCAACAGCTGTGCATGATTCCACACCTTCTGCTGACTCTCCAGGGTGAGTTGGAAGGCCAAGTCCAGAGGCTCCTCATCTGACTTGGACCTCACAGATGCCTCTTCCTCAGCAGCCCTCCGAGTGCTGGGGAGCTCACACGAACCTGCCTCCTGCAACTACAGATGTGTCCGGGCAGTGACCACCAGACTGTGAATCCGAGCCTGCTGTAGATCTAGGTCCCACCAAGGTGTGTGTCTCTGCACTGGTGGAGGGTGTGGGTAAGTGCTGTGATGGGTCTTCCAGGCTGCTTATTTCCAGCTCTTCAATGGAGGAGGAGTCCTCTTGACTGTAGGTGAGTATGTGGATGGAGCTGAGGGACTGACTGGCTGAGGGTGTCAGTCACTTGGCAGAACTCCCTGTGAACCAAAGTAGCGATAATTAGTGCATGTCAGCAGAGTTAAAAGTAGGAGAGAGAGCACTCACGTTTGCGTTGAGAGAGGGATGATGTGGTGCAGGATCCTCACGAGCGTGTTCACTGCCCACCTCACCATCACTGCAGGCACGATCCATGTCCTCACCAGTCAGTGCAATGGCACACTCCTCAGACTGAGTGAGCGGCCTAATGTGGGCCACTCCACTTCCCGGCCTGGGACCTCTCCCTGCTGATGTGAGCAGGCTTCTCCTGCATGAAAACAGAGGGAGAGTGTGTGAGCAGGACACATGGCACAACGCGGAATGTTTGTGTGGTGAGTGGAGCCATGGGCGGGATGAGGACGTGAGCTTGAGAGGATACGAGCCTGATGGAGATGTGAGGGTGTGTGTGAGAGTTAGTGGTGTTGTCCTTTGAGGTGTGAGATCCCTGAAGATGTGTGATGGGTTTGTGAATGTCTGAGTTGAGAGTGATGAGAAGAGTGAGTTACTCTGGCAGAACAGATGAGACCATTCGTCCTGTAGTGGCACTGGGTGGCTGTCCTCTTTTCAGGGCATTGGCACTGACCACCGCTGCCATTGCCTCCCATGCTGGATTGGTGATGCAGATGCCCATCCTATGACTAGAGCAGGGGTAGAGGACATCACAGTGGGCCTCAACGGCTTTCAATAGGCATTCGAGGCACTCATCACTGAAGCAGGGGGTTGTAGTCTTTTTGCCTTTCGGAGCCATCCTGTCTTCCATGCAGGAGTCCTGAGCTGGAAACACTGAGAGGTATGCGTTGCTACACTTTAAATAAGGTGCCCAGCATGATGAAGCAGTGAGGTAATGGCGTGGCAGGCAAATGAGAGCCCACCCGCCATGGAAACTGCGTGTTTCCTGGGAGTGCATAATTAATGCGGCAGGTTTAGGATGATATGGCCTGAAAAGCCACCATTGTAGCCAGCGGGTATAACATCATTTTACCCACCCGCTACTGCATTTAGTGCAAATCTGGAACGATTCTGCCCTCTTTTTCTCCCCTGTAATCTCTCGCACTCTCTATTTCTCCCTCTTAATCACCCGCACTCTCTATTTCTGCCCCATAACCGCCCAATGTTGTAGGTGGCCAAGTTGTACTATTACTGATAGAGTTGACACTTCTTGGGTGGAAACATTAAGTTTACTTACAAAGTACTCAGCAGTAACTACACGTGTGCTTTCAGCTCCAACTCCATCTCTACACTGACTGCTGAGGTAGCCTGCGCTATTGGTTACTACAGCTCATGTGATCTTGCCTAACAAGTTCTTAAAGGTACATTACACAAAATGAAATCATAATTACTACATTCCTCCCCCTTCAACTTGGCTATACATATATTTACAAGTACATATTTTTCAAGACAACATAATATTTACACTGGGTAAGGAATTTACAAGTTCTTTTGGGTGGTTTCCTGGTACATGTGGAACATCACAGCTTCACAACTTCAGATTCTTTATCAGGAACCTCCTTTTCCGGAGTTACCTGAACATACAGGTGCTCCGGTGGGCACTTGCAGCTCTGTACCCTCAACTCTTATAGGCACATCAGACATGTCAGTCCTGGATTGAGTATCCTCAACAGGAAACGCAGATTCGGTCATGATTACTGGTGGAACCAAATCTTGATGATTTGACTCTCTTTTCCTTAAATGGTCCACATGTTTACGGATGATCCAGCCTTCCATCTCCATGTGGTAAGATAGACGTCCAGTCACCCCACTTTTTACACCCAGTAACCACTTTGGTCCTTCCTCGAAATTTTTCACGTATACCGGCTCTCCCAAGGTAAATTTCCTCTTGTGACTAAATAAATCTTGTCTAGTTTTCTGCCTTCCCTGGCTCCTTTCCACCTTGCCTTCTAAATGCAGCATTATTAAGCTCAATCTCGTCCTGAGACGACATATCAACAATAACTCTGCAGGTGTGGCATCTGTTGTTGAGTGAGGGGTAGTCCTGTAATGAAAAAGAAAGCGTGCTAGTTTGGCTGCCAAGGAATGACCAGTTCGTTTTTTCATAACTGTAGTGAACGTTTGAACCGCACTTTCGGCCAGTCCATTTGAGGAAGGGTGGTACAGTGCAGTTTTCACATGAGTGATACCGTTGAGCCTGATAAACCGTTGAAACTCAGTACTTGTAAATGCTGTACCATCATTGGAAATGACTGCTTCTGGTAGAGCGTGAATTGCAAATCTTTGACATAGTTTCCCAATTGTAGCAGCCCACTTTAGTGACTTCATCTCATATACGTCCAACCATTTTGAATGGGCATCGACAATGAGCAGAAACATTGTTCCCATGAAAGGTCCAACGTAGTCAATGTGTAACCGCACCCAGGGTCTACCTGGCCACTCCCATGGGTGTAACGGAGCTGTCACTGGCAAGTTTTGCAGTTGCTGACGTTGCACACAGTGCTTTACTAAACTCTCTATTTCACCATCCATCCCAGCCCACCACAGATAGTTACGTGCTATGGTCTTCATTCGGGATATTCCTGGATGCGAACTGTGTTGTTTAATTAAAAGTGGCTCCCTTCCCTTTGGAGGAACTATCACTCGTGCTCCCCATAATAAGATGCCATCCTGGCTGGTTATTTCATGTCTTCTGTTAAGGTACAGTTTCATTTCATCAGATACGGGCTCCTGTAACCAACCATGTAGCACTTGTTCTCGTACTTGAGGTAGGACTGGGTCCTGACTTCGACAGTCTCTGATCTGTTGAGCACATACTGGCGAGGAATCTAAGAAATTTAACAGTAGAACAAGTTCCTGTGGAACTGGAAATGCTCGTCACTTTCTTGTAAAGGCAAATGACTAAGGGTATCGGTGTTTGCGATTTGATTGGCAGGCCAATGCACGAAAGTGTATTCGTATACTGCCAGAATTAAAGCCCATCATTGTATTCTTGCTGAGGCTATGGCTGGTATAGCCCTGTCCTCACTAAACAATCCTAGCAATGGTTTGTGGTCTGAAACGATTATAAAATGGCAGCCGTGTACGTACTGGTGAAATTTCTTGACACCAGTGATGATTGATATGTAACCTGTTGGCTGTTCCGTGCCATCGTCCATCCGATGAGAGAGCACTGCTCCCGCTCTGTAGAGAGACATGTCACATGTAAGCACAAACTCTTTCGTCTGGTAATAATGCACTAATAGTTTGGGCAAGTGCAACAATTGCTTCACCATTATGAAAGCTTCTTTCTGGGGCGCCTCCCAAGACCAAAGTTGGTTCTTTTTAAGTAGAGAATGCTGGTGGTGGGGGGGGGGGGGGGGGGGGGGGGCACGGCAGCACTGTGGACAAATTGGGTAAGAACCACCCAAAGTAGTTGATCGTTCATAGGAATGATTTGAGTCCTGAGGGCGCTGTTTTGTGCAATGGAGCCTGTGTTATGTCTTTCACTTTCTCCTCAACTGGGTGGAGACCCTGTGAATCTACCCGGTGACTCAAATAGATTACCTCCCTCACTTGGAACGTGCACTTTTCTTTTATTAAACACGTTCAAGTTTGCAAAAAATGTTTTAAGATTTTAAGATTTAAGAATTGTTTCCACCTCTATTAAAATTATTCTACAATTTTGCTTTTTCTTTATTCTTCGGCTAGCCCGCTTCTCGGCGGAATCTCGCTTTGTCACGTCTCTTTCAGCTGAGGTTTCTCTCCCGATGTAGAGGACAATGCCATTTTGCGCACCCTGTATTGTGCTGACTGCGTTTTCCATGGCCAGTGCTATCTCTAGCACCTTCATGAAATCCAGATTCACTTCAGACAATAATATTTTCTGAATAGTGTCCTCTTTCATACTACACACTAAACGATCTCTGAGCATGTCGTTCAGAGTCGAACCAAACTCACAATGTTCCATTAACTGCTTCAAATTTGCCACGTAGCATGCAATTGTCTCACCCGGGGCTCTTTTTTGTGAATTAAACCTGAACCTCTAGATTGTGACTGAGGGACTGGGTTGAAAGCGACCCTTCACGAGGTCCACCGATTCATTGAAATTCTTCGAATCTGGGGCATTGAGTGCTGTCAAACTTCGAATCAAGCTATTGTTTTGCTCCCACAAATACTCAAGAACGTCGCTCGCCTCTTCTCTTCACCCGTAATCTCGTTCATTTGAAAAAAGAACATTAGGCATTCTATGTATTGAGATCAATTGTCTGTGGAAAGTTCAAAAAGATCAATTTCACCGAATTGTGGCATTTTGAGAGGGGGTAACTTCTTCAATTCTAACGGAGCTTGCTACTTACAATTACTGGGTGAGGTACAGTGCCAATTTTTTGATTTCTTGTGTTCAATCCTGTTTTATCCTCGTAGCCAGTTTGATATAGGGTGGCCGAGTTGTACTATTATTGTTAGATTTGATCTGCAGACACTTCTTGGGTGGAAACTTTTAAGTTTATTTACGATGTACTCAGCAGCAACTACATGTCTGCTTTCAACTCCAACTCTAACACTACACTGATTGCTGAGGTAGCCCGTGCTACTCTCCTATTGGTTACTAGAGATCATGTGACCTTGCCTAACAAATATTATTCTTAAAGGTACATTACACACTTAATAAAACCATAATCACCCACAGTCTCTATTTCTGCCCCATAATCACCCACATTCTCTATTTCTGCCCCATAATCACCCACACTCTCCCTTTCTATCCCATAACCACCCGCACTCTCCCTTTCTATCCCATAATCACCCACACTCTCCCTTTCTATCCCATAATCACCCACACTCTCCCTTTCTATCCCATAATCACCCACACCCTACATTTCTGGCCCGTAACCACCCGCACTCTCTATTTCTGCCCCGTAACCACCAGCATTCTCAATTTCTGCCCCATAACTGGCTGCACTCTCCCGTTCTGCCCCATAACCACCCACACTCTCTCTTTCTGCCCCATATCCACCCACACTCTCTCTTTCTGCCCCATAACCACCCACACTCTCTCTTTCTGGCCCATAACCACCCACACTCTCTCTTTCTGCCCCATAACCACCCACACTCTCTCTTTCTGGCCCATAACCACCCACACTCTCTCTTTCTGGCCCATATCCACCCGTACGCTCTATTTCTGGTCCGTAAACCCCCGCATGCTCTACTTCTGGCCCATATCCATCTGCACGCTCTATTTCTGGCCCGTAACCACCCGCACTCTTTCTTTCTGGGCTGTAACCACCTGTACTCTCTCTTTCTGGCCCGTAACTCCCCGCATCCTCTACATCTGGCCCGTAACCACCCGCACGCTCTATTTCTGGCCCGTAATCCCCCGCATGCTCTACTTCTGGCCTGTAATCACCCGCACGCTCTACTTCTGGCCCGTAATCACCCGCATGCTCTACATCTGGCCCATAACCACCCGCATGCTCTACTTCTGGCCTGTAATCACCCACACGCTCTACTTCTGGCCCGTAATCACCTGCATGCTCTACATCTGGCCCGTAATCACCCGCATGCTCTACATCTGGCTCGTAACTCCTCGCATGCTCTACTTCTGGCCTGTAATCACCCGCACGCTCTACTTCTGGCCCGTAACCACCTGCACGCTCTACTTCTGGCCCGTAACCACCCACACGCTCTACTTCTGGCCCATAACCACCTGCACTCTCTCTTTCTGGCCCATAACCACCCGCACCCTCTATTCCTACTGTATAATCACTCCATTAGATTTCTGGCCCGTAACCTCTCACACCTAGGCTGCCACCAGCCCAGCTTCTTATTTAGTCTCTCTTGACTCAATTCATGGTTTGTGGGTTGGTTAGGAAGTACATTAAAATAAAACCTTTATTCTGCAGTACACAATGTATGTTTATAGATATGGTGGAATAACTCAGGGCTATAATCTTAGAGCTGTTACAAACTCCTCTCATTCTCCAGATCTGAAGATTAGAATACTTCCTTGGATCTGTCCTCTTTCATTATGGATTGGCAAAGTGCCAAAACCTTGGGACTCAATTACCATTGTGTTGAAGTAAAGTGTGATCCACCCTGAGCTGAACGAATGGTCAGAATCGACAGTCCCCTTGAGACCTGTGAATAGTGATATCCTGTGTTAATGAGAACATGAAATGGTAGGAGTTGATGTTCCAATCTAAATGTGATCTATGATCATTTTATCACAACATACCCTGGCTGGTTTCCTAAAGAGACAGGATGTACAAAATGATGAAAGTTGTGGATGATTTGTGTTATGCGGCAATGTTTTTAGCTGACAGTTTTAGTTGCCACAATCTATGATATACAAGTGAGGTTTGATCTCTGCTCTCCACTCTTTGATGATTTCTACTAGGTTGGATCACTGGAGTTGGACTGAGTGACCCTAGGTAGGAAAGGCACATTTGGAGGCAGATGTCCTGCTGCTGATTACTAGCTAGCGATTCCTGTGGGAAAGTATCCTGTTTGGATGCAACTAGAAAGAACAAACAAACATTTATATAGCTCTTCACAACCTCAGGATGTCCCAAAGCATTTTGCCAACAAGTCCCAGTGAAGTCCTTTTGAAGTGGAGTCACTGTTGTAATGTAGGACATGCAGCAGGAAATTTGTGCACAGCAAGATCCAACAAACAGCAACGTGATAATGACCAGATCATTTGTTTTTCTAATGTTGATTGAGGGATAAATATTGGCCAAAACATTAAGGATAATCCCCCTGCCACTCTTTAAAAAAGTGCCATGGGATATTTTATACCCACCCGAGACAGCAGGCAGCATTCATCTGGAAAACAGCACCTTGGAAAGTGCAGCACTCTGTCAATACTGAACTGGAGTGTCAGCCTAGATTATGCCCAAGCTACCCTTGAACTAGAATAGGATTTGAGTGTACCCCACCCTAAACAATGATTGACCAGCTTCCGAACATTGCACCAGGGAACCAAAGTGCAGTTTTGTATTTTTAGGCTAGTTCGTGAAAGTCTGTTGATATTTAGGATGGAAACCCTGCTGCAGAAAAGAACGTGTGTAGGAGGGGGTCAGGATGGCAGGCGTGTGGATAGAAGTTTAAAAATACATTAGAAACGCTTTAGGCTTTCCTGATTAAAATCAGGCTGGAAAGAGGATGTTGTTGTTAGGGTTGCTGTGATATGGCCTAAAGGAAGTTTGTTTGATTAACAAGAACTGAGTTACTTGTCCTGCAGGTCAGTCCATCGCAGTGCCACTAAAACCCAACTTTAATTAGATTTGTCCACATCCAAAGATAGCTGAACCTTGGCCAAACCAAAATATTTGATGTTGGCTTGCAAATACACATCACAACAAGTTATTCCATAGGAACACATTTCCATTCCTGAAATTACACCTTGTTTGTCATTTGGTATTTTTAAACACCCTTTTGTTTCAGGGATGAGTTCAAATCTCGCCATGGCATTTGTTTTTAAGATGATTAAAGGATTTGGTAGTTTCTCTCCATCAACCCTATTTCCCTGGTGGGAGAGTCCAGAAGAACAAGGGTACATAACCTTAATGATAGATCATGCAGGGATGAAATCAGGAAGCATTTCTTCACACGAAGGAAAGTGGAAATCTCGAACCCTCTCCCCAAAAAACTGTTGTGATTAGGAGTCAATTTAAAATTTCAAGACTGAGATTGATAGATTTTTGTTAGACAGAAGAAAGACTTATATAGCACTTTTCACGACAGCTTGACATTTCAGACTTTATTTGTGAAGTGTAAGTGTGATGTAGGAAACACAGTGACCAATTTACACACAGAAAACTCCCACAAACAGCAATGTGATAATGACCAGATAATCTGTTTTGTGATGTTGATTGATGGATAAATATTGACCAGGACATCGGGGTGAACTCCCCTTCTCTTCTTTGAAATTGTGCCATGGTATCTCTTACAGATGGGGCCTCGGGTTAACAGTTCTCATCCAAAAAATGGCACCTCTGACAGTGCAGCACTCCCTCAGACCCGCACTGGATTCTCAGGCTTGATTTTCTGTGCTCATGTCCTCACTTGAGGTTTGAACCCAGAACCTGTGGCTCAGGCAAAGGAGCTACCAATTGAGCCACAGCTGACAGAGTTTTGGCAAGGGATATGGAACCAAGATAGGTAAATGAAGTTAAGATACAGATCAGCAATGGTCTAATAAAATGGCAAAGCAGGCTCAAGGGGCTGAATGGCCTCCTCGCCATTCCTTTGCTTTGGCTTGAGGGGTTAAATAGCCTCCTCCTGTTCCTCTGCCACAGGCTCGAGGGGCTGAATGGCCTCCTCGCCATTCCTTTGCTTTGGCTTGAGGGGTTAAATAGCCTCCTCCTGTTCCTCTGCCACAGGCTCGAGGGGCTGAATGACTTCCTGCTGTTCCTTTGCCACAGGCTCGAGGAGCTGAATGTCCTTTTGCTGTTTGCTCTTTCCCCTTCCTCCCACCTCTTTCCAAATTATGTTGATTGGCACTTTGTACTTTCATAATGGAAACCTGTCACAGGTTTTGTAATCATTCCTTGGAAACCTGTCACAGGGCTTGTAATCATTCCTTGGAACCCTGTCACAGGGCTTGTAATCATTCCTTGGAACCCTGTCACAGGGCTTGTAATCATTCCTTGGAACCCTGTCACAGGGCTTGTAATCATTCCTTGGGTATTTTTCATTTGTGTAAACATGGGCAGTGAAAGTCAAGATGATTAATTTGCTACAGTCGCATTAGCAGTGCCAAGTTGAGCCCAATTTCTGACTTATAATTTCTGCGCCAATCCATGACTAAGTTGAAATCATCTTGTAACATGCCTCTTATAACTGAACATATTTAGCCTGAAGGAATTTTGTTGAAGATTGTGACAATAATCTCTCTGCTTGATGATAATTTGATCCCCCCCGCCAGCTTCGCATTTCAAAGAACTTTTATCATTTGGAGAGTAGATTTGTGTGAATTTTGCATGAAAGTCAAATCTGATTTGCTCCATCCCTGATGCCTAACTTTATTGAGCCATACCCTCCTTGTAACACTTTTGTAATGTCATGTCTCACCTGTGGCTCAATGGATAGCACTATCCCACCCTGAGGAAGGAGGGTCCTACTTTTGAGACTTGAGCTATCAAGTCCTACTTTTGAGACTTGAGCACAAAATCAAGGCTGGCATTCCAGTTCAGTACTGAGGGGGTGCTGCATGGCCTGAGGGATCGTCTTTAAGTTGATGTTAAACTTCCCTCTCAGGTGAACGTAAATAAACCCATGACAGTATTTTGAACAAGAGCAGAGGAGCTCTCCCCAGTGTCCTGTCCAATACTTATCCCTCAACCCACGTCACTAAAAAAAAGTTTCCCTATGTTACAACAGTGACTGTTGTTACAAATACGAAGTTTATATGATTGTTATGTTTTGAGATTGTCTTTAATTTAAGGTAGTATATTTCTTCAAGTATATTAAAAGTAAAAGGACAGTAAAGGACACAATTGGTTGAAGATCAGAGTGGTCGTCTACGTGTGGAGCCTCACGAGATGGGGGAGATCTTAAACAGTTTTTTTGCATCAGTATTTACTCAGGAAACTGGCATAGTGTATAAGGAAGAAAGGGAAACAAGCAGTGGTGTCATGGAACATATAGAGATTAAAGAGGTGGAGGTGCTTGCTGCCTTACAGACAATAAAGGTAGATAAATCCCCTGGGCCTGACATGATATTCCCTCAGACCTTGCGGGAGACTAGTGTAGAAATTGCAGGGGCCCTGGCAGAAATATTTAAAATGTCCTTAGCCACAGGTGAGGTGCCGGAGGATTGGAGGGTAGCTCATGTTGTTCCGTTGTTTCAAAAAGGCTCCAAAAATAAACCAGGTAATTACAGGCCAGTGAGCCTGACATCAGTAGTAGGTAAATTATTGGAAGGTGCTCTGAGAGATCGGATATACAATTATTTGGACAGCCAAGGGCTGATTAAGCATAGTCAGCATGGCTTTGTGCGTGGTAGGTCGTGTTTAACGAACCTTGTAGAGTTTTTTGAGGCGGTTACCAAGAAAGTAGATGAAGGAAAGGCTGTGGATGTTGTCTACATGGACTTTAGTAAGGCCTTTGACAAGGTTCCACATGGGAGGTTAGTTCAGAAGGTTCAGACACTTGGTATCCATGGAGAAGTTGTAAACTGGATTCGAAATTGGCTGTGTGGGAGAAGACAGAGAGTGGTAGTGGACGATTGCTTCTCAGACTGGAGGTCTGTGACTAGTGGTGTGCCTCAGGGATCTGTGCTGGGACCATTGTTGTTTGTTGTCTATATCAATGATTTGGATGATAATGTGGTAAATTGGATCAGCAAATTTGCTGATGACACTAAGATTGGAGGCATTGTGGACATCGAGGAAGGCTTTCAAAGCTTGCAGAGGGATCTGGACCAACTGGAAAAATGGGCCAGAAAATGGCAGATGGAACTTAATGCAGAAAAGTGTGAGGTGTTGCATTTTGGAAGGACAAACCAAGGTAGGACATACACAGTAAATGGTAGGGCACTGAGGAGTGCGGAGGAACAAAGGGATCTGGGAGTTCAGATACATAATTCCCTGAAAGTGGCGTCACAGGTAGACAGGGTTGTAAAGAAAGCTTTTGGCGTACTGGCCTTCATAAATCAAAGTATTGAGTATAGGAGTTGGGATGTTATGGTGAGGTTGTATAAGACATTGGTGAGGCCAACTTTGGAGTATTGTGTGCAGTTCTGGTCGCCTAACTACAGGAAGGATATCAGTAAGATTGAAAGAGTGCAGAGAAGATTTACTAGGATGTTGCCGGGTCTTCAGGAGTTGAGTTAAAGGGAAAGATTAAACAGGTTAGGACTTTATTCCTTGGAGCGTAGAAAGATATGGGGAGATTTGATAGAAGTTTACAAAATTATGAGGGGTATAGAAAGAGTAAATGCGAGTAGGCTCTTTCCACTTAGATTAGGAGAGATAAACACAAGAGGACATGGCTTTCAGGTGAAAGGGGAAAGGTTTAGGGGGAACTTCTTCACTCAGAGAGTGGTGAGAGTGTGGAACGAGCTGCCATCTGACGTGGTAAATGTGGGCTCACTCTTAAGTTTTAAGAATAAATTGGATAGATACATGGATGGGAGAGGTCTGGAGGGTTATGGACTGGGTGCAGGTCAATGGGATTAGCGGAATAATATTTCGGCACAGACTAGAAGGGCCGAATGGCCTGTTTTCTGTGCTGTAGTGTTCTATGGTGCTATGGTTCTAGTATGGAGGAATGAAGGGGACCATGTGACCTCTGAATTCTGCCCAACAAGAAGCCTGGGTGACTTGGTTGCTACGGGGACAAGAGGGGCCTGAGTCAAGAGACTTCCTGAGAAGGTGCAAGATGTTCACACTTGTAGAAAATGGCAAGAGCATCTGTGCTAACTGTGGGTAGACTGTTAGTCTCCAAATCTCACAGGGAGGTGTTAGGAATGTCAGGTTTTAGAAATGGTTATACATTAAATTGTCAATTTAACTCCAATGTAGAATTGAGTTGGGGGCTTGAACAATAGCTAATTAGCATTTCTACCTGGATACAAAGCCCATGTCATAGTCATAGAGTAATAGAGGTCTACAGCACAGAAAAAGGCCTTTCAGCCCATCGAGTCTGCGCCGGTCAAACAAGTACCTAACTATTCAAATCCCATCTTCCAGCACTAGGCCCATAGCCTTGTATGCCATGGCATCGCAAGTGCGCATCCAAATACTTCTTAAATGTTATGAGGGTTTCTGCCTCTACCACCCTTTCAGGCAGTGGGTTCCAGATTCCCACCACCCTCTGGGTGAAAAAATTCTTCCTCACATCCCCTTTAAACCCCCTGCCCCTTAACTTAAATCTACGTCCCCTGGTTATTGACCCCTCCATCAAGGGGAAAAGTTCCTTCCTGTCTACCCTATCTATGCCTCTTATAATTTTAGACACCTCAATCATGACCCCCCCTCAATCTCCTCTGCTCCAGGGAAAATAACCCCAGTCTATCCAATCTCTCCACACAACTAAAACTCTCCAGCCCAGGCAACATCCTGGTAAATCTCCTCTGCACTTTCTCTCGTGCAATCACATTCTTCCTTTAATGCAGATTCCAGAACTGCACGCAATACTTTAGCTGTGGCCTAACCAACATTTTATACAGTTCCAGCATAACCTCCCTGCTCTTATATTCTGTGCCTCGGCTAATAAAGGCAAGCATCCCATATGCCTTCTTAACCACCTTATCTACCTGTCCTGCTACCTTAAGGGACCGGTGGACATGCACGCCAAGGTCCCTCTGATCCTCGGTACTTCCCAGGGTCCTACCATTCATCGTGTATTCCCGTGCCTTGTTTGTCCTGCCCCAGTGCATCACCTCACACTTATCGGGATTAAATTCCATTTGCCACTGATCAGCCCATCTGACCAGCCCGTCTATATCCTCCTGTAATCTAAGGCTATCCTCCTCACTATTTACCACCCCACCAATTTTCGTGTCATCCGCGAACTTACTGATCAACCCTCCTACATTCAAGTCTAAATCGTTTATATATACCATAAACAGCAAGGGACCCAACACCGATCCCTGTGGAACTCCACTGGACACAGGCATCCAATCACAAAAACACCCCTTGACCATCACCCTCTGCTTCCTGCCACTGAGCCAATTCTGGATCCAATTTGCCAAATTGCCTTGGATCCCATGGGCTCTTATCTTCATTATCAGTCTTCCATGTGGGACCTTATCAAAAGCCTTGTTGGAGTCCAAGTAGACTACGTCAAAAGCATTGTCCTCATCTACACACCTGGTCACCTCTTCGAAAAATTCAATCAAATTGGTCAGACATGACCTCCCCTTAACAAAACCTTGCTGACTGTCCTTGATTTATCCCTGCCTCTCCAAGTGTAGATTAATTCTGTCCTTCAGAATTGCTTCCAATAGTTTCCCCATCACTGAGGTTAGACTGACTGGCCTGTAGTTCCCTGATTTATCCCTTCCTCACTTCTTGAATAACGGTATCACATTGGCTGTCCTCCAGACCTCTGGCACCTCTCCTGTGGCCAGAGAGGTATTGAAAATTATTGCCAGCACCCCTGCTACCTGCTCCCTTGCCTCACTCAACAGCCTGGGATATATTTCATCCAGGCCTGGAGATTTATCTACTTTTAAGCCTGCACGACCACTCAGAACCTCCTCCCTATCTATGCTAATTTCTTAACTATTTCACAGTCCTTCTGCCTGTTTTCCATACCCACGTTGTCCCTCTCACTTGTGAACACCGGCACAAAGTATTCATTTAGAATCCTACCTATGTCTTCCGGCTCCACACACAAATTACCACTATGGTCTTTAATGGGCCCTACTCTTTCCCTAGTTATCCTCTTACTCTTAATGTACTTGTAAAATAACTTTGGGTTTTCCTTTATTTTACCTGCCATTGCTTTTTCATGCCCCTTTTTGCTCTCCTAATTTCCTTTTTAAGTTCCCCTCTACACATTCTATACTCCTCTAGGGCTTCCGCTGTTTTGAGCCCTCGGTATCTGTCGTAAGCCTCCCTTTTTCTCTTTATCCATTCCTGCATATCCCTGAACATCCAGGGTTCCCTGGATTTGTTGGTCCCACCCTTTATCTTTACTGGAATATGTTGGCCCTGTACTCTCCCTATTTCCTTCTTGAATGAGTCCCACTACTCTGACGCAGATTTACCTAAAAGTAGCTGCTCCCAGTCCACTCTGGCCAAATCATATCTGATCTTATTAAAATCAGCCTTCCCCCAATTTAGAACTCTGATTTCTGGCCCATCCTTGTACTTTTCCATAATAACCTTGAATCTAATGGAGTTATGATCACTATCTGCAAAATGGTCCCCTACTGATACCTCTACCACTTGCCCGGCTTCATTCCCTAAAATTAAGTCCAGGACTTGTAGGACTCTTGTAGGACCTTCTACGTACTGGCTTAAAAAGCTCTCCTGGATGCATTCTAAGAATTCCGCTCCCTCTAAACCTATCACACTATGACTAACCCAGTTAATGTTGGGGAAGTTGAAATCCTCCACTATTACGACCCTATTATTTTTACACTACTCTGAAATTTGCCTACATATCTGCTCTTCTATTTCTCTCTGACTGTTTGGGGGCCTATAGTACACTCCCAGCAACGTGATTGCTCCTTTTTTTTTAAATGCTACCCATATGGCTTCATTTGAGGAGCCTTCTAAGATGTCATCCCTCCTTACTGCTGTAATTGATTCCTTGATCAATGTTGCGATACCCCCTCCTCTTTTACCTCCTTCCCTGTCCCGCCTGAAGACCCTATATCCTGGAATATTGAGCTGCCAACCCTGCCCCTCTCTCAACCATGTCTCTGTGACAGCAATGATATCATACTTCCATGTGTTAATTTGTGCCCTCAACTCATCTGCTTTATTCATCAGACTCCTTGCATTAAAATAAATACCATCCAACCTTACCAAACTCCCTTGTGCCTTAACTGGCCTATAATCTCTATGCATTCCAGACTATGCATCTATGCATTTATATTCTGCCTTACACTACAACTATTGTTAAGGGGCCTATAAATTACTTCCACCAGTGTTTTCTGCACCTCGCTGTTTCTTAGCTCCATCCATACTGATTTTACATCTTGATTTTTGCAGCTAAGATCCCTTCTACACTGTCTCTACCCAACCTTATTGCCCTTATCCATTTTGCCTATCCCTTCCAAAATCTAAAATTCTAAAATAATGAAGTAATCTGGAATATCAAGTTCCCAACTTTGGTCACTCTGTCACCACATTTCTATAAAATCCATTAATTTATTATGTTATTAATCCGTCCTTTCTTTGAGGATGCTTTGTATATTCAGATATAGTGCCTTAACTTCTATTTTTTCCTAATGTTACCTTAGTCACTAATGCCCTAATATCTTTATTAAGCTCTCTATCCCTCCTGATCCATTTTGCTTATTTTTACCCAAATCTCTGCTTTGCAGCCTTGACTTTTCTCTTACATTTTGCCCTTCCCTGAATCCTCCCTCCACCTCATTAGTTTAAAGCCCTCTTTCTGCTGTGGTTATTTGACTCACCAGGACATCAGTTCCAGTCTAGTTTAAGTGGAATCCATCCCAACAGAACAGCTCCCCCGTTTTCTCTAGGACTGGCGCCTGTGCCCATGAAGTGAAACCCTGCCTCTCACACTACTCTTTCAGCCTTGCATTTTAACCTTCTGTTTATTCTTATGCCAATTGGCTCAGATAACAATCCAGAGATTATTACCTTGAGGTTCTGAGGTTTAATTTGGACCCTAACTCCTCAAACTCCCACAGCAGAACGTCATTCCAGTATTCCTTATGTTGTTGATTCCTACGTGGACTACAATAACTGGATCCTTCCCCTCCCAATCCAAGTTCATGTCTAGTTGGGGTCTTTAACCCTGGCAACCGGCAGGCAATACAAAGTTCAGAGCTCCCAGTCACGGTTACAGAGAATAATATTTATTCCCCTAACTATACAGTCCTTGTTTGCTCATCCACCCTGCAGCCCTTGTTCTCATCCACAAAGGCAGCAAGAATTTTGTACCTGTTGGTTAAGGGCAAGAGATATGAGAATAGTGTGGGGAGGTGAAGTTGAGGCAAAGATCAGCCTTAACCTTTCTGAATGGTGGAGCCAGCTTAAGGGGCTGAATGGTCCACGCTTGCTCCTATTTCTTACATTCACCCCTCACCCTTCTCCTTCCTAGGGGGTATCAACACAACTTGTTTCATCTTTCCTGATAATTCTGCTACCAAGCATTCAAAATGTTGAAATTCAGTTTTATCCTCTCCTGAGATACAGACACCTGTTTTGTTATGGTGTTATAATCAGGAGTGGAATGGGTTTTGGGTGTTCACTAACTTTACTACACTGTTATGAAAGCAATTCACCAAGGTTCCTTCGAAAACATCTCCCAAGCCCACAACCTCCACCACCTAGAATAACAAAGGCATCCAGACATTGGGGAACGCCACCACCTGCAAGTTTCCTTTCAAGCCACACTCAATTCTAACTTGGAAAGATATTGCATTCTTTCATTGTTGCTGGGTAAAAGACCTAGAACCCCTGAGCTAGCAGTGCTTTCAGGACCACCACCACAACAACAACGTACATTTATATAACACCTTTAACAGCGATTCATCCCTAGGTGCTTCAGAGCAATGTTATCAAACAAAATTTGACACAGAACCACATGAGATGTTAGGACAGGTGGCCAAAATCTTGGTCAAGAGGTTGGTTTTAAGGAGTGTCTTAAATGAGGGAATCGAGTTAGAGAAGCCTAGACAGCTGAAGGCACAGCCACTAATGGTGGAGCGATTAAAATCAGAGATACATGGTGGGCCAAAATTGGAGAAACACAGCAATTTCTCAGAGTTATAGAGCTGAGGAGATTACAGAGATAAGGGAGAATATGGATGGATTTGAAGCAAGCATGAGAATTTTAAACAAAAATAAAAATTGCTGGTAAAACTCAGCAGGTCTGACAGCATCTGTGGAGAGAAAGACAGAGTTAACGTTTCGAGTCCATATGACTCTTCATCAGAACTCAAGAGAAATAGAAATGTGGTGAAATATAAACTGTTTAAGGGGGGTGGACAGGTGAAGCTGTCCAAGCGAGTCAATCCCACCCAGTAGATGACAGTGGAGTGATGTGGTGGACTGCAGTATTTGAAGAAGGCCACCACCTTCTCAAGGGCATTTAAAGTTGGGCAATAAATGCTGGCCTTGCCAACAACTCCCGTATCCCTGAATGTTTATTTTTGTAAAACAAAAATGTAATCATTGCTGATTCACAAGTAGCTCATGTTATATAGTCATTTGTACTGTAGGTAACGGTTAGGTGGTTCTGGTGTGTTTCCTGTTTCTCAGTGTGTGTGCTTCTTTTCCCACATGGGTGCAAGTCTGCCAGATTATTCCGATGTTCTTCTGGCTAGCCTCCCACCTTCTCTCTCTTCATGTAGCATTCTCGATTGATTGAAGGTTGCTAATCATGGTTCACAGCATATCATTATCTCTATCTCTAGCAGTCTTTCCATGATGCCATGGGGCAGGCCTCAAGAAATACCTCAGTCAGTATGGAGACTGGACCTGTGCCATCAGCTTTATTAAGCACCCCGCTCTTGATCAAATGAGCTAACCAGCCTTACGGCCTCCCACCTTACACCCTTCAAAAGCTTGAGCTCATCCAAAACTCTGCTGCCTGCATACTAACTTGCATCAAGTCCTTTCATCCATCACCCCTGTGCTCGCTGACCTGCATTGGGTCCCGGTCCAGCTATGCCTTTGTTTTAAAATTCGCAATCTTGTGTTCAAATCCTTCCATGGCCTCAGTCCTCGCTATTGCAGTTATTTCTACAAACTTCCCAGATATCTGCCTTCTTCCAATTCAGCCCTCTCATACATCCCCAATTTCAATTGCTCCCCATTGGTGATTGTGCCTTCAGCTGCCTAGACAGTACGGCCTGGAATTCCCTCCCTAAACCTCTCCACCTCTCTATCTCTCCCTTCTCCTTTAAGGCGTTTCTTAATACTCCACCTCTTTGACCAAAGTTTTGGTCAGTTGTCCCAATATCTCAATATGTGACTGTGTCAAATTTTATTTGATTATCCTGCTATGAAATGCTTTGAAAATGTTTAATATATTAAAGACATTATAAATACAAGATGTTGATGTATTAGATTCCATTTTTAAAGCATTGTTTCCTGTTGATTGTACTTAGGCTTTAAGGAAAAGACGTCAAACTGATTACTGGGGTCCCTGGGGAGAGTGGGGAGAGTGCAGCCGGATCTGTGGTATTGGTGTGACTTTCCGAGAGCGTCGCTGTTACTCTTATCGGTAAGTAACAAGGCTTTTTTGCACTCGTTTGGCAGTGAGACTACACAGTTCTCTTTACCATGTCCATATGCAGACAAGGTAAACTTAAAACCTTACCTATGAAAGCATTGAGTCCAGGACCATAGGAATTGCTAAAATGAGAAATAAAACAAGGTCCATCCATTTCTACAACCTGGTAGCCACATGATGTAATGATAATGGAGTTGTTGACTGATCATTGTAATCAATCTCCATCAATGAGTCTACAACAGACCCAGACATGAGGTGAGGAAAACCCCAGTAGTGGAGAGCTTCAGGTCCAAAGTTACCTGCTCCTCCCAAACAGGCTACACTCACCACATCATCCTTGATTTCTCAGATACTGGATCCCAAAATGTTATTTTCTGACTGAAACCTATATAATTTGTATTTGAATGAATCAGTACTAACCGTTCCCATTGTCTTCCAAGGGAGCCTGTTCCATAGATTATAAACACTGTTCATCCATTCTCCACTGGATATTACAATAGTTGATGGTAACATAAACTGTTCCTCTTCTAAGAACAAAACTCTCCATTTTCTTATGTCATCTTAGGTTCTGAGATCACAGCTGAGTAAAAATTACAGGTAACAAGGAGTAGAATATTGGGCTATGAGAAAAATAATTCCCAGGTTGTAACTTTCATGAAGTGAGATATATGAATCAGAGAATTATAAACTCATAGAATTGTACAGTACAGAAGGACGCCATTTGGCTCATTGTGCCTTTGCTGGCTCTTTGAAAGAGTCCTCCACAGGGTCACATTCTCTCACTCTTTCCACATTGCCCTGCAAATATTTCCCCTTGAACTGTATATCCAATTTCCTTTTGAAAGTTACCATTGAATCTGCTACCACTGCCCTTTCAGGAAATGCATTCCAGATCATAACAACTCTCTGTGTTTAAAAAAATCTCTTGTTGCCTCTGCTTCTTTTTGCCAATTATCTTAATTTAGTGAGTCCTGATTACTGTTCCTTGTGCCAGTGGAAACTAGTTCTCCTTATGTATACTCTCATGAGCCCTCACATCATGTGACATTACACATGGAATGTGTAGGAAATGTAACTGTCACATGCTGTGAGGGCTTATGAGAGTATACATAAGGAGAACTAGTTGTAATGAAAAAACAAAACATTAGTCAACCTTTTTATTCCAGTGGTTAAACCTAAGAAAACCTGCACCTTGGAGCCTTCCTGTTTCAGTCGGTTAACTTGTAGTTTTAGCAAAGTGACACAAGGCAACTGAGCATCAGCTTGAATGATGTTGAACACGTGCTGATAAAAGCATCACGCACTTTGTGCCAACCTGGTGTGCTAACTCAGGATGATGTTTCCTTAACTAGAAGTCTATAACAATTTTAAAAATCCAGAAATATCCATAACAGGGCTGTCCAAGTATTTTACGCAGCAATTACAGCACAGAAAAAGGCCATTTAATTCAGCTGCTCTGTAAGAAGATAAGAAATAGAAAAAGGAGAGGCTATGCTGCCTCTCAAGCCTGCTCCACCACTTAATAAGATCATGGCTGATCTACCTCAATTCCCATTTCTCACCCTATCCCCAAATCCCTTAATTCCCTACATGTGCAAAAATATATTGGCCCCTGTTTTGAATAAATCCATGACTGAGTATCCAGGGTCCTCTGGGGCAGAGAATTCTAAGATTCACAACCCTTTCAGTGAAGAAATTTCTCCTCATCTCAATCCTAACTGGCCAACCTGTGATATTGACACTATGGAGAAGTAAGTCAGCACAAAGACAGCAGCTCATCACTGAGTGTAGCTCATCACAGAGTGTGAACTTGGGAATTTGATGAGTAAAGAAATTTTAAGTGTTAAATTTAAGGGTTAATCTCTTTCTAAGATCTAGTCTAGTTTGCATTTGGAATTTAACTAGAATTTATTATTAAAGTTAAGTTTCTTTCAGCCTTAGTCAAGGATAAACAAGCTCCCGACAGGAGACGCAGCTGCAGTTAGTTAATTAGGTAGCTAGATTGATCTGGATTCTCTAGCCAGCAGTGCTGACTCACCTCTGTAGAATTTCAGCTAGTACCAATAGACCTGAATCTTCAGCTTGATGAGCGGGTAAAATGACGCACAGTGATGTCGGGCGGGTGCCCCAACGTCACTGCGCGTCATTTAGATTTTCATGTTTGGTGGGCGTGCAGCCCTGAACTGTCAAAGGCCTATTAGGCCATTTAAATATCAATTAAACTAATAAACTGAGCTGCCTGTCCAACCTTAAGGTTGACAGGCAGGCGAAGAACCAAGTTGGACTTTGCATTTTTCATGGAACCTCATCCACGGGTGGGATGAGGTTTCCTGAAGGGTTTATAAATTAAATTAATTTTTTCAGTAATGTTCATTGACATGCCCCAGCTTATGACACTGTCACATGAGGGGACATGCCTTAAAATGTTTTCTTTCCTTCATTAAAATTTTGGGAACTTCAACTAATCTCCCTGAGGTAGCTCCGTGCCTCAGGGAGATTTTGGCGCTCTTTTGCGCACATGCACGAAAGAGCACAGGCCCTGACTCAGGGAACCACCCGCCCCCTCCCCCTCTGCCTGCACAAGGAGCGCTCAGCGCTTCCGGGCGCACATCATGCTGGGCGGGCCATAATTGGCCTGCCCACGTAAAGAAGCAGCGCGGACCCTATCGGAGGCGTCGATTGGGTCTGTGCCCGCCCCTCACAACCCCTCCGATGGGGGGAAAGTTCTCAAAGTAAGACAGCACCAAACTCATCACTGAGTGCAACTTGTCACACAGCATGAACTTGGGAATTTATAATTACGGGAGTAAGGGAATTACTCCCAGACTGTGTCCCAGGCTGCTGAGGGAGGCAAGGGAGGAGATCGCAGGGGCTCTGACCCAAATCTTTAATTCCTCTCTGGCCACGGGGGAGGTGCCAGAGGACTGGAAAATAGCTAATGTGGTTCCGCTATTTAAGAAGGGTTGTAGATATAAGCCAGGGAACTACAGACTAGTGAGTCTCACGTCAGTGGTAGGGAAATTATTGGAGAAAATTCTGAAGAAGAGAATCTATCTCCACTTGGAGAGGCAAGGTTTGATCAGGGATAGTCAGGATGGCTTTGTCAGAGGGAGGTCATGCCTAACAAATTTGATTGAATTTTTTGAGGCGGTGACCAGGAGTGTAGATGAGGGTAGTGCAGTTGATGTAGTTTACATGGATTTCAGCAAAGCCTTTTACAAGGTCCTACATAGAGACTTATAAAGATGGCAAATGCACATGGGATACAGGGTAATTTGATAAAGTGGATTCAAAATTGGCTTAGTTGTAGAAGACAGAGGGTGATGACAAAAGGCTGCTTTAGTGACTGGAAGCCGTGTCCAGTGGCGTACCACAGGGATCTGTGCTGGGTCCCCTATTATTAGTCATTTATATAAACAACATAGATGACTATGCCTCTTCTGCCCTGTGTTATTCTGTGATTCTGTGAATTTGGTGCAGTGATGGAAGAGAGAAGCAGGTTGGTGAGTATTTTGCTCATTTGTCTTACAATTATTGCTGAATTATCCAAGTTTTGAAAGATTTTATTAGTAGTAGTGAGGTTTACTAGTAATAGTCAAGCTGATTGGGATTGTTAGGGTTAATTAATTATAAATTAATTAAGAAAATAACAAATCAATTAAAACATAATAAATATGGCAGGGCGGGTGAAGTGTTGAGACTGGAATTCTTGGATACCACTGTGATGCAGGGCAAACATCTCTGCAGTAAGTGTCAGCAGCTTGAGGAGCTTTGACTTGTCATTGAGCTGGAGGCTGATCTGCAGACACTGTAATACAACAGAGAGGGGTAAAGTCACCTGGACAATTTCTTCCAGGAGATGGTCAGACCCCTTATGTTAGGGTCTTCTGATTTGATCAGTGATCAGGGACAGGAGGGTGTGACTGCGAGTGAGGCAGGTAAGAAAATCACAAGGGTAGAAGTGGAGAAGCCACAACCCTTGTAGCGGTTCAAGAAGGCAGCTCACCACCACCTTCTCAAGAGCAATTAGGGATGGGCAATAAATGCTGGCCTAGCCAGCGACACCCACATCCCATGAGTGAGTAAAAAAAGGGCAGAAAATCCAGGAAGAAATAAATGGGGTGTGTAAGAAAGGTACTGCAATAATCACGGGTGACTTTAATCTACATGTAGATTGGACAAATCAGATTGAAGAAGATAGCCTGGAAAGTGAGTTCATAGAGTTATGAGGGACAGTTTTTTTGAGCAGTACATTTTAGAGCCAACCAGGGAGCAGGCTATTCTAGACCTGGGAATGAGACAGGATTAATCAATGACCTTATGGTAAAGGAGCTTTTGGGCAACAGCAATCATAGTATAATAGAATTTCATGTTCAGTTTGAAGGGGTAAAGTGTGGGTCTAAGACCAGCATATTAAACCTGAAAGAAGGTATTTATGAGGGTATGAAAGCACAGCCAGCTAATGTGAACTGGGAAACTAGTTTAAAAGATAGGACAATAGAGATGAAATTATAGACTTTTAAGGAGATATTTAATAACTCTCAGCAAAGATTTACCCCAGTGAGAAAGAAAGACTCTTTGAGAAGGATGCATCATCTGTGGCTGTATAAAGAAGTTAAAGATAGTATCAGATTGAAAGAAACAATGTACAAATCTGCAAAGATTAGTGGTAGGTCAGCTGATTGGTCAGGTTTTAAGAACCAGCAAAGGATCACTAAAATAATAATAGAAGGAAGAAAGTTGAGTCTGAGAGAAAGTTGGCTAGCAATATAAAAATAGATGGTAACAATTTCAACAAATATTTAAACAGGAAAAGAGTATCCAAAGCTAGTGTTGGCTCTCTAGAGAGAGAGCCTGGGGAATTGATAATGGAAAACAAGGAAATGGCAGAGGTGTTGAACAGGTATTTTGTATCTGTCGTCACTGTAGAAGACTTTGAAAACTTCTCAAAGATACTTGAAAATCAAAAGGCGAATGGGAGGGAGGAATTTAAAACAAAAGGTGCTGGGAAAGCTATTGGACCTAAAGGCTGACAAGTCCCCAGAACCAGATGGTCTGCACCCTAGGATTTTAAAAGAAGCGACTGCAGAGATAATAGAGGCATTGGTTATAATCTTCCAAAATTCCTTAGATTCTGGAAGGGGTTTGAAAAATAGTTAATCTAACACCTTTATTCAAGGGAGGAGGGAGACCGAAAGCTGAAAACTGCAGACCAGTTAGCCTATCATCTGTCATAGAGAAATTGCTAGAATCCATTATCTAAACTAGGTTACGGCAGGATACTTAGAAAATCATAATTTGAACAGGCACAGACAACATGGGTTTGTGAAAGAGAAATCATGTTTAACTAATTTATCAGAGTTTTTTGAGGGAAACTAGTAGATGTGGATTTCCAAAAGGCGTTTGATAAGGTGCCACATCAAAGATTACTACACAAGATAAGAGAACATGGTATAGGGGATAACATATTACAATGGACAAAGGATTAGTTAGCTAACAGGGAACAGAGTAGGGATAAATGGTCTTTTTCAGCTTGGCAAGCTGTAACTAGTCAAGTGCCACAGGGATCAGTGCTGGGGGCCTCAACTATTTACAATCTACATCAATGATTTGGATGATGGGATGGAATGTCTGGTAGCTAAATTTGCCAATGACACCAATGTAGGCAGGAAAGTACGTTGCCCAGAGGAGGTAGAGAGTCTGCAAAAGGACTTAACCTTTAAGGTTAAGTGAGCAGGCACAAATTTGGCAGATGGGGTGTAATGTAGGAAAATGTGAACTTGTCCACTTTGGCAGGCAGAATGGAAAAGCAGTATACTATTTACATGGAGAGAGATTGCAGAACACAGTAGTACAAAGGGATCTGGTTATCCTGGTACATGAATCACAAAAAGTTAGTATGCAGGTATAGCAAGTGATTTGGAAAGCAAATGGAATGTGGCATTTATTGCAAGGGGAATGGAATATAAAAGTAGGGAAGTTTTACTGCAGCTGTACAGGACATTGGTGGGACCACATCTGGAGTACTGTTTTGGTCTCCTTATTTGACAAAGACACATAATTGTGTTAGAAGCAGTATAGAGAAGGTTCACTCAACTTGTTCCTGGGATGAAAGAGTTATCCTAAGAAGAAAGGTTGAACAGGCTGGGCCTATACCCATTGGAATTTAGAAGAATGAGAGGTGATCTTATTGAAACATATAAGATTCTGATGGGACTTGAAAGGGTGGATGCTGAAAGGATGTTTCACCTTGTGGCTAGAATGAGGGGAAACAGTTTAAGTAGAAGAGGTCTCCCTTTTAAGACTGAGATGAGGAGAATTTTTTTCTCTAAGGGTAGTTAGTATGTGGAATTCTGCTCCCCAGAAAGCAGTGGAGGAAGGGTCATTGAATTTATTCAAGGCTGAGTTAGACAGATTTTTAATAGACAAGGGAGTCAAGTGTTATGGCGGGGCAGATGAGAAAGAGGAGTTGAGACCACAACCAGATCAGCCATGATCTTATTGAATGGTGGAGCAGGCTCCAAGAGTCGAATGGCCTACTCCTGTTCCTAAATCCTAAATCCCTATGGCCTGGATTATCACTTGAGGCGAGTGTGCAGGGGAGGGAACTTTCCTGGCTCACTGCACCCGCCTTGGGAAAAAATGCCCCACATGGTAGAAACATCATTCCGGTGGAGTGGGTATGGGATGGAGTTGGCCAGCTCACACCTGAATGCTGATCGGAGATGGCCACAGGGTCTGCTGAGTGCTGGGATGGGTTGTTTAAAAGGCCCACTTCAGTCATCTAGGACTTCAACCTAGTTGTTTTCTTAAACATTATGCCCTCTAGCTCTCACTGCTCACACTCCCCCACCGCCCCAATTCCACCATACTCCAAATACCCATACATGCAATTCATGCCGCCTCATGTTCCCATCCTCCACTAATGGCCCCATGCCCTTTGTGACAACCCATGTCTCCCCAACCCACCCCCATGGCCCTTTTTAACCCCTATGCCAGCTTACTGCTTATTCATGACCCCCACCCATCCCCATGGCCTCTTATGGCCCCATGCCAACTTAATGACAACTCATGTTCCCCACCTATCACCCTTTGCCCTTATGTTCCACATGTCAACTGACTCAGTATCCACAATGGGCTGACCTCAGGTGCCATACTGAGATGAAATAATAGAGAGTTCTCAGTACCTATTATAGGCTTCACTATGTAAAAAACATTCATTTGCGAAAGCTCATTCAATACATTTGAATCCCTTATGAAAACAAACATCTGTATTCATGACTCCACATCAAAGACTGCTAATCCTTTACTAAGCTCTTTGAGCTATCAATCAAGCTGTGAACTTAGAGCCAATGATGTCCACATTCCTTGAAAGAATTTAAAAAGTGTTGGAGTCATGAATTTATGGAGTTAACATAAATGCTGTTGAGGGATGGATAAGGTCTGTTTAAGTGTCATAATCTGAAGTTTTTTTAAATCCCCAATCCTTTAAACCTGAAAGAAGTTGAAACTTTCAGTTAGAGTTAAAACTCCCTCCTGCTGGACTCCTTTGATTGGCAGGCCATCTGGCATGGGTTAGAAACATAGAAAACATAGAAAAATAGATGTAGGAGTAGGTAATTCGGCCCCTCGAGCCTGCTCTGCCATTCAATATGATCGTGGCTGATCCTCTATCTCAATGCCATAATCCTGCTCTCTCCCCATACCCCTTGATGCCTTTAGAGTCTAGAAATCTATCTATTTTCTTCTTTAAAAAAGCCAATACCATCTTCCTGCAATTTCAATGGCTGACATTTGTCACTATGAATGCTTGGCTGAGTTTCAAGAGTTATAAAAGCACTTTTCCTAGTTGGGGGGGGGCTGAGTTCAAATTCTGATTGAGTTTAAAGAGGCTATTAAATGATTAGCTGTCTTTTTGGTAATAGAAGGTTTTTTTTCATAACAGATTGAATACTTGGGCAGATTTAAAATCTTTGAATGAGTTTCATGAATTGGAGTATTTTCAGTGTCAAGTTTATATGAATGAGAGCTGTATTAGATTGTTAGTTTATATTTTTTTCATCTCCACATGATTCCTGAGGTCTGCCCATGATGGATACTGGGTGAGTGCCTATGGAGGTAGTATGGGGGTATGAGGTGTCATGGGGGTAGTTGGGTCAGGGGCATTATTTCCTCTCAGCTGTATGCCTGCTTGGCCGCACAACAGCCCCTCAAGTGCCGCGAATTTAATTATTGCAGCTGCGCACATCCTAATGATTAAATGATATTTAATACCACTCTAGCCCACAAGCAAAGAATTGGTAGACTGGCTCACGAGAGAAAATTAACGGATGAGACTCAAGCCTGACATAGTTAATCAGGTGAAATTAACAACCGAGGTTCACTTTTGTTGATTCCTGGGGCGTGAAGCAATGTCAGCCTCTGACACTATGTCAGTGTCTTTCCTGTAGTCCACTCATTGCTTTCCTCCTGCTCATTGCTTCTCTCCTACTTACCGCTTCCCTCCCACTTGTCGCCTTCCTGCCACTCACCGCTTCACTCCTTGACCCTCCCGCTTACCTTTTCCCTCCACAACCTCCTACTCGCCATCTTCCTTCCTGAACCTCTCAGTCGCTGCCTCCCTTCCCAACTGTCCTGCTCACAGCCCCTCTCGCTCCCATGCTTGCTTCCTCTCGCTTGCTGCCCCCCTCCCAAGCCCTTGTTAACAGCAAGAGTTCCGGAGAGGGAAGCGGTGAGCATGAGGGTTGGGGAGGGAAACAGCGAGTGTGAGGGTCGGGGAGGGAAACGGCGAGTATGAGGGTCAGGGAGGGAAATGGTGAGTGTGAGGGTCAGGGAGGGAAACGGCGAGTGTGAGGGTCGAGGAGGGAAGCGGTGAGTGTGAGGGTCGAGGAGGGAAACGGCGAGCGTGAGGGTCGGGGAGGGAAACGGCGAGTGTGAGGGTCGGGGAGGGAAACGGCGAGTGTGAGGGTCGGGGAGGGAAACGGCAAGTGTGAGGGTTGGGGAGGGCCACTTGTGGGCCTGAATTGGGGCAAGGGCAGGCCTTGCCCACCCCGGTGTAAGGTCACTGAGAGGTGAGGTCAGGTGGAAACCCAGTGGGAAGCCCATTTGTTCTGTTTGACATTCCAACCCCCCTCCCCACTCCCCGGAGTGTGAAATTCAGGCCTATGTGGTAGTGAAGTCCACATTCTAAACACTCTGTGGACAAACAATTTTCTCCTGAATTCCTGCTTTATTAGTAACTCTTATATTTATGGCATTTATGGCCTGGTCTCTCCCACAAGTGGAAACATTTTCTCTACATCTACTTACTGAACTCCTTCATTATTTTAAAGACCTCTTTAAAGTCACAGCTAGACCTTCTCTTTTATAAAGAAAAGTGTCCCAGCCTATTCAACCTTTCCTGATAGTTGTAACCTCTCAGTTCTGGTATCATCCTCATGAATCTTTCTTGCACCTTCATCAATGCTTCTACATTTTTTCCATAATTTGTTTGTTATCTAGGTGTATAAGGGCCGATATAAATCCATGTTCCCTTTAATTTGGATAAATCTCTGTTAGCACAGATTAACATGAAGGTTGGAGTCATATCTAGCACAAAGGAAGATGGTTGTGGTTATTGGAGGGCAATCATCTCAGTCCCAAGATATTGCGACAGGAGTTTCTCAGGGTAGTGTCTTAGGACTAACCACCTTCAGCTGCTTCATCAACAACCTTCCCTCCATCATAAGGACAGAAGTGGGGATGTTCGCTGTTAATTGCACAACGTTCAGCATCTTCATGATGCCTCAGATGCTGAAGCAGTCCATGCACATTGCAGCATGACCTGGACAATATCCAGGCTTGGGCTAATAATTGGTAAGTGACATTTGTGCCACATAAGTGCCAGGCAATGACAACCTCCAACAAGAGAGAATCCAATCATCTCCCCTTGACTTTCAATGGCATTAACATCGCTGAATCCCCCACTATCAACATCCTGGAGGTTACCATTGACCAGAAACTGAGTTGGACCAGCCATATAAATACTGTGGCTACAAGAGTAGTTTAGAGGCTGGGAATTCTGCAGAGAGTAACTCACCTCCTGACTCCCCAAAGCCTGTCCACCATCGACAAGGCACGTGTGAGCAGTGTGATGGAATACTCTCCATTTGCCTGGATGAGTGCAGCTCCAACAGCACTCAAGAAGCTTGGCATCATCCAGGCCCACTTGATTGGCACTCCATCCACCAATTTAAACATTCACTCCCTCCACCACCGATGCACAGTACTATCTACAAGATGCATTGCAACAACTCACAAAGGCTCCTTCAACAGCACCTTCCAAACCCGCAGGCTTGACCACCTAGAAGATCAAGGGAAACAGACATATGGGAACACCACCACTGAAAGTTCCCCTCCAAGTCACACAACATCCTGACTTGGAAATATATCGCTGTTCCTTCACTGTTGCTGGGTCAAAATCCTGGAATTCCCTCTCTAACAGTAATGTGTGTATTTCTCCATTACATGGACCTCAGCGGTTCAAGAAGGTGGCTAATCACCACCTCAAAGGCAATTAGGGATGGGCAATAAAGATGCC
The DNA here is from genome assembly GCF_964194155.1 of Cetorhinus maximus. Taxonomy (NCBI): domain Eukaryota; kingdom Metazoa; phylum Chordata; class Chondrichthyes; order Lamniformes; family Cetorhinidae; genus Cetorhinus; species Cetorhinus maximus. The sequence goes on from NW_027596636.1 coordinate 49,982, forward strand.
GGCTTAGCCAGCAACACCCATGTCTCATGAAAGAACAATAAATAAAAGATCTCCATGTTCTGATATAGAACTTTCCTTGTAAATAATGAGTAAAGGGATTGCAACTAATAATAAACAACAAAGAAATGTCAACAGAAACAGGACTGTGTCACTGCATTGTTGATGGCTGTATTTACTGGATGTGAGGGTAGCACAAGATCCACAGTCCTCAGTTTAGACGCCAACCCCACATATTCAGTATAGACCATGGGAAATATTTACTATATATCGTAACTTGATGTAGAGCTCTGTGAATTGGTAGCTCTGTCTACAGCCATCTTAGCCCTAAGCTCTGAAATTCCCTCCCTGAATCCCTGCACCATTCTTTCCTCTTTTAAGACACTCCTCAAAACCAAGCCTTTGGCCTTCTGCCTTACTATTGCATTTTGTGGCTTAGAGTTAAATTTTGTCTGATAATATTCCTGTCAAGCACCTTGGAACATTTCACTATGTTAAAGGTGCTACACAAATACAACGTGTTGTTTGAAATAGTAAATATTCAGCAAACATTGGCATTTGTTCATTGGTGCTGATTTTTTAATGCATATTTTCTTTGGGCCACATTTCAACAGGAAGTTCTGTTTTTTAAAACATTTCCAGGAATATGTGTAAAACAACTCAGAGTACTTGTATATTTGAACTTTAGACCTTTTCTTGAGCTAAGTTTCAGTTGACTAAACTATTTTCAAGTAGTTATTTCAACACAGACTTATTTACATCCAGGGCCAAATGCCTCAAGAAATCAACGATGACTGGAGAAATTATTTGAGTGAGAATGACAGCAAATTACTGGGCCTGATATTGGCCAAGATCTCCCAGTCTCCGGATCATTGGAGACTGGATGTATGACTGAGATGCAGTTCACAGGACCCTGTGGAAGTCCTGACGCGTGGACCTCTGTGGAAATTGCCTGGGAAGTTTCAATTTCCCTGCTGCCCAGGATGCTTCATGAATGTCACTTGGGGCAGTTCCATGGGACTCACCTGAATAGTTATCCTGGAAATGTTAGACAGGTTAAACCTAGTTTAACATCTAGGTAACTACACAATCCCCAATCACTTGCACTGAACCCCGACTACCCCTTTGACCTGACCCGACTGCATCCCCAACCATCTGACTACCCTCCCGACCCGAATACACCCCGAACCGCCTGACTACCCTCCTGACCTGACTAATCCCCTGACCCGACCTGACTACCCTCCCGACCTGACTAACCCCCCAACCTGACTACCGTCCCAGCTCAACTAACCACAAACGCCCCTACCACACACCCACCTAACCCAAATAGCCACTAACATCACCCACTTACTCACTTACCCACCTCATTCACTTACCCATCTCACCCACTTACCCCCTACCCACCTCACCTAACTTACCTACCTCACTCACCCACCCATTCATACATTCACCCATTCACTAACATTCAAACTGGACCTTTAAACTTGCCATACGGCAGCTAGTTCTGTAAAAAGAGGGAGTGTCTTTTGCGCTGACCCACTTTGCAGGTCTCTGTGTGGATTCCTGCACCGAGCGAGTTCGTCAGGATGCTGCATCAGAAGTTAGTCCCTTTAAACATAACCAGGTAAGTGCACAGTTTTCTGACTGACCAGCATTGGACCCAGCAGTTCCAATGCTGATCAGAAGATTTGTTGGCGATGGAGTTGCATTGCTGGTTAAAGAGGAAATTAACGCAATAGTGAGGAAAGATATTAGCTCCGACGATGTGGAATCCGTATGGGTAGAGCTGAGAAACACTAAGAGGCAAAAAACGTTAGTGGGGGTTGTATATAGATCCCCAAACTGTAGTGATGATGTTGGGAGTGGCATTAAACAGGAAATTAGAGACGCACGTAATAAAGGAGCATCTGTAATTATGGGTGACTTTAATATGCATATAGATTGGGCAAATCAAATTGGTAACAATACCATAGAGGAGGAATTCCCGGAGTGTATACGGGATGTTTTTCTGGACCAATACATTGAGGAACCAACAAGAGAACAGGCCATCCTCGACTGGGTATTGTGTAATGAGAAAGGAATAATTGGCAATCTAGTTGTGTGAGGCCCCTTGGGGATGAGCGACCATAATATAATAGAATTCTTCATCAAGATGGAGAGTGACGTAGTTGATTCTGAGACTTGGGTCCTGAATCTTAATAAAGGAAACTACAATGGTGTGAGGCATGAGTTGGCTATGATAGATTGGGAAACGTTACTTAAAGGGATGACGGTAGATAGGCAATGGCAAACATTCAAAGACCACATGGGTGAACTGCAACAATTGTTTATTCCTGTCTGGTGCAAAAGTAAAACAGGAGCGTTCACTAAACCATGGCTTACAAGGGAAATTAGAGATAGTATTAGATGCAAGGAAGAGGCATTCAAATTGGCCAGAAAAAACAACAGACCTGAGGATTGGGAACAGTTTAGAATTCAGCAAAGGAGTACCAAGGGATTGATTAAGAAGGGGAAAATGGAATACGAGAGTAAGCTTGCAGGGAACATAAAAACTGACTATAAAAGTTTCTATAGGTATGTGAAGAGAAAAAGATTGGTGAAGACAAATGTAGGTCCCTTACAGTCAGAAACAGGGGAATTTATAATGGGGAACAAAAAAATGGCTGACCAACTAAATACATACTTTGGTTCTGTCTTCACAAAGGAGGACATAATAACATACCAGAAATGTTGGGGAACACAGGGTTTAGTGAGAGAGAGGAACTGAAAGAAATCTGTATTAGTAGGGAAATGGTGTTGGGGAAATTGATGGGATTGAAGGCCGATAAATTCCCGGGGCCTGATAATCTACATCCCAGAGTACTTAAGGAAGTGGCCCTAGAAATAGTGGATGCATTGGTGGTCATCTTCCGAGATTCTATAGACTCTGGAACAGTTCCCACAGATTGGAGGGTGGCTAATGTAACCCCACTATTTAAAAAAGGAGGCAGAAAGAAAACAGGGAATGATAGACCAGTCAACCTGACGTCGGTAGTGGGGAAAATTCTAGAATCCATTATAAAAGATTTAGTAGCTGAGCACGTGGAAAACAGTGGCAGAATTGGACAGAGTCAGCATGGATTTACGAAAGGGAAATCATGCTTGACAAATCTACTGGAATTTTTCGAGGATGTAACTAGTAGAGTTGATGAGGGGGAGCCAGTGGATGTGATTTATTTGGACTTTCAGAAAGCCTTCGACAAAGTCCCACATAAGAGATTGGCGTGTAAAATTAAAGCACATGGGATTTGGGGTAGTGTATTGAGATGAGGGATAGTCAGCATGGCTTTGTCAGAGGGAGGCCGTGCCTAACAAATTTGATTCAATTTTTTGAGGAGGTGACCAGGTGTGTAGATGAGGGTAGTGTAGTTGATGTAGTTTATATGGATTTCAGCAAAGTCTTTGACAAGGTCCCACATGGGAGACTTATAAAGAAGACAAATGCACATGGGATACAGGGTAATTTGATAAGGTGGATTCAAAATCGGCTTAGTTGTAGGAGGCAGAGAGTGATGAGAGAAGGATGCTTTAGTGACTGGAAGCCAGTGTCCAGTGGTGTACCACAGGGATCTGTGCTGGGCCCCCTATTATTTGTCATTTATATGAATGACATAGATGACTATATGGGGGGTAGGATTAGTAAGTTTGCGGATGACACAAAGATTGGCCAGGTGGTTAACAGTGAGGTTGAGTGTCTTGGCCTACTGGAAGATATAGATGGAATGGTCAAATGGGCAGATAAGTGGCATATGGAATTTAACCCTGAAAAGTGTGAGGTGATACACTTTGGAAGGAGTAATTTGATAAGGAAGTATTCAATGAACGGCATGGCACTGGGAAGTTCTGAGGAACAATGAGACCTTGGCGTGTGTGTCCATAGATCTCTAAAGGCGGAGGGGCACATTAGTGGGGTGGTGAAAAAGGCATATGGGACACTTGCCTTTATCAATCGAGGCATAGATTACAAAAGTAGGGAGGTCATGTTGGAGTTGTATAGAACCTTGGTGAGGCCACAGCTGGAGTACTGTGTGCAGTTCTGGTCACCACATAGGAAGGATGTGATTGCACTGGAGGGGGTGCAGAGGAGATTCACCAGGATGTTGCCTGGGATGAAACATTTATATTATGAAGAGAGGTTGGATAGACTTGGGTTGTGTTCATTGGTGCAGAGAAGACTGAGGGGCGACCTGATCGAGGTGTACAAGATTATGAGGGGCATGGACAGGGTGGATAGGGAGCAGCTGTTCCCCTTCGTTGAAGTGTCAGTCACAAGGGGGCATAAGTTCAAGGTGAGGGGCAGGAGGTTTATGGGGAATGTGAGGAAAAACTGTTTTACCCAGAAGGTGGTAACAGTCTGGAATGCACTGCCTGGGAGGGCGGTGGAGGCAGGTTGCTTCACATCCTTTAAAAAGCACCTGGATGAGCACTTGGCACATCTTAACATTCAAGGCTATGGGCCAAGTGCTGGTAAATGGGATTAGGTAGGTAGGTCAGGTGTTTCTCACATATTGGTGCAGACTCGATGGGCTGAAGGGCCTCTTCTGCACTGTGATTCTCTGATTCTGTGATGGATAGAAAACTGGTTGGCAGACAGGAAACAAAGAGTAGGAATAAAGGGGTCTTTTTCCGAATGGCAGGCAGTGACTAGTGGGGTACCACAGGGATCGGTGCTGGGACCCCAGTTATTCACAATATATATGAATGATTTAGATGAGGGAATTAAATGTAATAACTCCAAGTTTGCAGATGATACAAAGCTGGATGGGAGGGTGAGCTGTGAGGAGGATGCAGAGATGCTTCAGTGTGATTTGGACAAGCTGAGTGAGTGGGTAAATGCATGGCAGATGCAGTATAATTTGGATAAATGTGAGGTTATCCATTTTGGTATCAAAAACAGGGAGGCAGATTATTATCTGAAAGGCTATAAATTGAGAGAGGGGAATGTGCAACGAGACCTGGGTGTCCTTGTACACCAGTCGCTGAAGGTAAGCATGCAGGTGCAGCAGGTGGTAAAGAAGGCAAATGGTATGTTGGCCTTCATAGCCAGAGGATTCGAGTACAGGAACAGGGATGTCTTGCTGCAATTGTATGGGGCCTTAGTGAGACCACACCTGGAATATTATGTGCAGTTTTGGTCTCCTTATCTGAGGAAGGGTGTACTTGCTATAGAGGGAGTGCAGCGAAGGTTTACCCGACTGATTCCTGGGATGGCGGGACTGACATATGAGGAGAGATTGAGTCGATTAGGATTATATTCGCTGGAGTTCAGAAGAATGAGGGGGGATCTCATAGAAACCTATAAAATTCTAACAGGACTAGACAGGGTAGATGCAGGAAGGATGTTCCTGATGGTGGGGGAGTCCAGAACCAGGGGTCACAGTCTGAGGATATGGGGTAGACCATTTAGGACTGAGATGAGGAGAAATTTCTTCACCCAGAGAGTGGTGAGCCTGTGGAATTTGTTACCACAGAAAGTAGTTGAGACCAAAACATTGCATGCTTTCAAGAAGGCGTTAGATATAGCTCTTGGGGCGAAAGGGATCAAAGGGTATGGGAAGAAAGCGGGAGCAGGCTATTGAGTTGGATGGTCAGCCATGATCATAATGAATGGTGGAGCAGGCTCGAAGGGCCGAATGGCCTACTCCTGCTCCTAGTTTCTATGTTTCTATGTTACTCTGACTTGAAGTTATGTTTACTGACAGTTTGCCTATATGACCTTAAAGAAAGAAGCCAGATAAGCATCATACTTGTACAACGGACTGTAGGCTATATGTCGGTAATACCGTGATAAGTCCAAATAAACTGTGATTAGTAATTAGAGAACATTAAAGGAACCAAGGAATGAATGAAATAAAGAAAGAACTTGCATTTATATAGTACCTTTCACAACCTTGAGATGCCCTGAAGTGTTTCACAGCCAATGAAATATTTTTAAAGCGTAGACACTGTTGTAATGTAGGTAACATGGCAGCCAATTTGCACACAGCAAACTCCCACAAGCAGCAATGTGATAATCGCCAGATAACCTACTTTAATAAAGTTGGATGAGAGATAAATATTGGCCAGGACACCTGAGTAAACTCCCCTGCTCTTAGAAATCTTGCCATGGGATCTTTTACATCCATCTGAGAGGGCAAACAGGACCATGGTTTAACATCTCATTTAGAAGACAAGACCTTTGACAGTGCAGCACTCCCTCAGTTTTGCACTGGAGTTTCAGTCTAGATTATTGGCTTAAGTCTTCAGAGTGGGTGGCGAGTTAGTGCTAAATTCAAATGCTTACATGGCATTCAACAGGGCATTGTTGAATGGAAAAATAAAATAGATTTTGTTAAGCTGTTGTGAACATTACTTCAAATAGTTGGGAGGATTGCTGCTTATATCAGTGGTTTTGATGCAGTAGATGTAACCTGGTTCCTTGCTTTTAAAATAATAACAACCTGTGACTAATGGAAAACAATAATTCTTGTAGGTCACTGTGCAGAGTTCAAACATAGCATGGTTCATTTACTTAAACTGTGTCTGACGCATTCTCTTTCTAACAGGTAATGGAAACTTTAAGCAAAACTGCTTTTAGTGAATAGTCTTTTGAAGCATTAATGTATTTGTTCTGATGAAAGTGTACCAAAAAAAATGCGCATCTTTATCTGACTTTAGAAAATCATGTCAACACTTAATCTGATTCCAGATCAAACACTGGAACTTCAAGTTCTATTAGCTGAGGGCTTGGGATCTGATTTTCAGCCAACCAGAGGCTGCCCACTCCTCCCCCACTCCCTCCTCCCATTCTTTTTGGATATCCAAGAAGCTTTGGAAAGTGGGTAAAATTAGTATCGGTGTCAGCCATGGCTCAGTGGTAGCACTCTCACCTCGGAATCAGGGGATCACAAGTTCAAGTCCTACTCCAAATTCTTGAACAAGTCTCAAGGCTGGCGTTCCAATGCAGTACTGAGGGAGTGCTGCACGATCAGAGGTCTTTAAAATGGGATGTTAAATGGAAGCCCTGTGTGACCTTTCAGGTGGGATTAAAAGATATCATGGCACTTTTGTGAAGAAGAGTAAGGGAGTTTATTAAACAACTTAAATAAAAACCAGGAAATTCTAGAAGAACTCAGCAGGTCTGGCAGCATCTGTGGAGAGAGAAACAGAGTTAACGTTTCGAGTCCGTATGACTTCTTCAGAGCTGAAGAGAGGTAGAAATGTGAGGATTTTATGCTACTGAAGAGAGGGGGTGGAGTAAAATAGCGGGACAGGTTGGAGCTCAGGAGAGATTAAATGACAAAGATGTCATGGACACAAGACAAAGGGAGTGGTAATGATAGCAGGTTAAAGTAGGTTAGCAGGTTAATAGTGGCATAAAGGTCAGATAGCAGAATGTGTTAATAGCAGAATAAGGTTTCTGAAAGCAAAACATGACAGCAAGTTACAGACTGGCCCTTAGAGTAGGGGAGGGTGCATGGTCTGAAGTTGTTGAACTCAATGAAGTTCAGACTGCTGTAAAGTGCCTAATCGGAAGATGAGGTGCTGTTCCTCCAGTTTACTTTGAGCTTCACTGGAACATTGCAACAGGCAAAGGATGGACATGTGGGCATAAGAGCAGGGTGGTGTGTTGACATGGCAAGCGACAGGAAGGCCTGGGTCATGCTTGCGGACAGACTGAAGGTGTTCCACAAAGCGGTCACCCAGTCTGCATTTAGTCTCCCCAACGTAGAGGAGACTTCATTAGGAGCAGCAAATACAGTACAATAAATTGAAGGAGGTGCAAGTGAAGCACTGGGTGTCCCGGAGGAAACGGTCCCTACGGAATGCCGACCAGGGGTGAAGGGAAGATGTGTTTGGTGGCGGCATCATGCTGGAGTTGGCGGAAATGGCAGCAGATGATCCTTTGAACACGGAGACTGGTGGGGTGGAAAGTGAGTAGTTTCCAGTACATGCAAATGCATCACACTGCGAGCCCAACTGACAATCTTAAATTGGTTGTCATGGTAATTGTTAGCACACTGAGGATTATTTAGCAAATGTTGTCCAATCGTGGAATCACATCTAATGTTGGACACTGTGTTTTGAGTTTTACAAGCACTGGCTGGTTGTGTCTGTGCCTTGTCTGTTGTGAACAGTAGCTGGAACATGCTGTTTGATACGATCCACCAGTCTTTGGGACGTATGGCCTACATACCTAGCATCACATTGGCACTGAAATTCACATACCACATTGCTCATTTGTGTAATAGGCAGAGCGTCTTTTTGGCTTCATGGCAGCATCCTGTTAGTGGCGAAACCACTCATGTTGCTATACTGTAGTAGCAGTGTGAAACAGCTAGCTTCACCTGTTGCTCAAATTTTTGAGATACCTTGCCGTTCCAGGATAATCTGAGGTAGACTGGGCAATTTTCAGGGTTGTAAGTGATGGCCTTGGGCACGTTCATGAGTTTGTTTGATATACAATGTGAGATGATCTGATCACCTGCAGGATGTCTTTGATGCGCCCTATTTCAGCATCAAGCTTGCACGGTGAGCAAATGGCTCGGGCCCTATTTACAAGGTTGCCTATAAGACTAATCTTATAGCATGTGCAGCTGTAAGAATCCCAACGCCTGTATTGACCAATGAAGGTAGGTTTGTGGTAGACCTTGGTAGAGAATCCCCTGGCAGATTTCTCAACTAGTATGTCAAGGAAGGGGAGTTCATTTGACTGTTCCATTTCAAAGGTGAATTTGAGCACAGGATGGAACCCATTAAGACATATAAGGAAACTATGACATGCAGCTGTAGATTTAAATATAGCAAATGTATTATCCACATATCGGAAATATGCAAGGGATAGGAGGTTAGATGTCATTCCATCGAAGGCACGTTTCTCATGGAACCCAAGAAAGGTGTTTGCGAGAGCCGGGCCTAGAGCGGATCCCATGGCAACACCATCTATTTGGGCACACATGGTGTCATTAAAACTGAACTCAACTGCACAACAACTTGTTGACAAGTTCAATGATTCACGCAATGCATTGGAAGCAGTTCAGAGAAGGTTTACTAGACTAGTACCTGGAATGGGCGGGTTGTCTTATGAGGAAAGATTGGACAGGCTTGGCTTGTATCTGCTGGAATTTAGAAGAGTAAGAGACAACTTGATTGAAACACATAAGATCCTGAGGGGTTTTGACAAGGTGGATGTGGAGAGGATATTTCCTCTTGTGGGAGAATCTAGAACTAGGGGTCACTATTAAAAATAAGGGGTCACTGAGTTAAGACAGAGATGAGGAGAAATTTTTTCTCTGAGGGTTGTGAGTCTTTGTAACTCTCTTCCTCAAAAGACGGTGGAAGCAGAGTCTTTGAATGTTTTTAAGGCAGAGCTAGATAGATAGATCCGTAGTTTTTTGCTTTTATCTTAGTGTTCTAGATAGATTCTTGATAAGGAAGAAGGTGAAAGGTTATCGGGCTAGGTAGGAATGTGGAGTTGATGTTACAATCAGATCAGCCATGATCTTACTGAATTGGCGGAGCAAACTCGAGGTATCAAGTGGCCTACTCCTGCTCCTAATTTTTATATTCGTATGTACATATTTTCGTATGTTCTTCTAGGTGGTAGAGATTGCAGGTTTGGAAGGTACTGTCAAAGGAGCCTTAGCGAGTTGCTGCCGTGTATCTTGTAGATGGTACACATTGCTGCCACTGTGTGTCAGTGTGGAAAGAGTGAATGCTTAAGCTGGTGGATGGGGGTGTCGATCAAGTGGGCTGCTTTGTCTTTGATGTCAGCTTGTGTTGTTGTTGGAGCCGCACTCATCTGGGCAAGTGGAGAGTATTCCATCATACTCCTGACTTGTGCTTTGGGGAGTCAGGAAATGAGTTACTCACTGCAGAATACAAAATATACTTCTATGTGACATTGTTAAATTAATGCCAAATAACCAACAGTTTCCTGTTGTGACCAATGCCCATTGCAACTTGATTAAAAGCAAATTCATTTTTATTGTAACACTATAAGAGAGAAGGGACTCTCGTCCCCAGCCTGAGATGGATTTGGATCCTAGCCCCAAAGATGAAAGGACAGCACACATTGCCCCTTGGTGCCAAAGTTTAAAATCCAGTCGATTCTCATACTTGGCCTAAGTTGTTCTATGTCCAGATAAGACTGTGGCGGTTCAAGATGGTCATTATATTGATAGTACTATTAACTCTATAAACTAAGTAGTTTCTAGTTTCAGAGATCAGTAGTTGTCAATTTTTAATGTGTAATTCAATTGAAGATACAAAATTCTATCAATGTTTCTATTCCAGTCAGTTTACCACCTGCTGCCACTCTCACCACTGACTCTGAAGGTTGTGGGTTAAAGATCCACTCCAGAGACTTGAGCATGAAATCAAAGTTGACATTCCAATGCAGCACTGAGGGAGTCCTATAGGAGGTGCTGTTTTCAGATGAGACATTAAACTGAGGCCTTACCTGTCCTCTAAGGTGGATGTTAAAAGAAACATTTGGCACTATTTCAAAGAAGATCACGGGAGTTCTCCCTGACATCCTGCCTATAACCCTAATCCTAAACCTAACCCTCAACCAACATCATTAGAAGAACAGATTACCTGGTTAACATAGCAATGATGTTTGTGGGAGCTTACTGTGTGTATATTGTTATGATATCTGTAGAGACTGATAACTTGTAAAGAGAAATTCAAACTTCCAGTTAACAACTGAAAGAAGAACATGTGAAGACTTCACATTTTAAAATTTTTACTGTATCAAATGACTAAAAACGCTATTGACTAAAAATTATTTTCTTGTGTAGGCAACTTACACCTAATAGAAATAATGGTTCCTTTTTACATATCTCTCTGCACAAAATTACAGTTCTTATAGCAAACAGTTCACAGTTGTTCCCAGCTTCCAAAGGCATTGCTTTTTTTAACTTTTCCAGCCAGGTAACTTCTAACCCTAGGGCTATGTCTCACTCTGAATGTTACACTGTAGATTTATTTCTCTAACTCCAAGCTGGGCAAATCTACCAGCCTCCTTTAACTCCTCACGAACCCGATCTTCAATCTGAAGCTTCCACTTACACTCTGCGTGGTGAACGATAGAGTCGGCATTTTCTCTGCTTAAAATGCAGACCTGACTGATTCTATCACTTGATCTCTACCTCTCAGTTAGCAGCAGACCACACAAGACAAAATTGCAACCCAGCCTGTCTGCAATATTCATGGATTTATAGGGAAGCCTGATTCCAAAATGGCTTCCTCTACCCTCTTCCACAAGGCAACAGGAATCACATTAACTTTGAATCTAAGTAGAAATTCTAATTAGTTTTCCTTGATCCCACTTCCTTTCGTCTTAGAAGTAAAAGGATAGTTTACAGCATCACTGATTACAACTTAATAGCCCTAACGCCTTTCTAGGACTTTGGGAGACTATTCATGGTATACTCAGAGACTGTGGTCATTGTCTCCAAGCTAAATACCTTGCACCTCCCTCTCAATAAAACAATTGGTTTCTTCCTCATATCTCTAACAATTAAACCACTCAGGCTTAGTGTCAAGCAAATTCCATCACAAGTCACATGACCCCTTTCAGCTATCCTATATTTAAAGCTGCAGCCCCAAAATATAGTAATCTTATGAATCGGAAGGTACAATCCTAAAACATAATAATCTTATAAACCTCACAATTGTAACAATAACAGCTGCTCTGTTTCCTACAACAGTGACTACACTTTAGTAATGTATTTCATCAGGTGGAAAGTGTTCTGGGACATCCTGAGGTTATGAAATGGATTTTTTGGCTCCACTCTCCACCAGATTTGTCCGGTCCAACCAAAAGTCAATGGACTTGTGGTTGGGCCACCAAATCTCCCACAGCAGGTCTTGTGACGACAGGGCCAGAAAATCCCGGCCTTAAATCTTTTTAAATCATACCTACTCTTTCAGGGAGGGATTGGTACATGATGTGTAAAGTGGAGAATGGAGAAATCGAAGAGGTGCAGATAAATGGAAGCAAGATATAATTGGGCAGATCCAGCCCTCCTTGGGCTGCAAAATTCTCAGTCCTACATCCTACACTCTTAACTTAAAATCTAATTTAAAATGTGAAAGTAAACATAAGCCTTGAGTTCAAGAAAAAACTGGTCCAAAGATGATGAGGTTGCAGTCAAGCCTGTCATTTTAATTGTGCCATTTAATCAAGCATTGGTGCTGTGTAAACAGCAATATCTACAGTCTCTCCAATTCCACAGTATACAATTATGAAGCACTGTAAATGTGAAAGGGAAGTTGCCTTTCAGGGTAGGAATTGTTCAGATACAGCCTGCAGCTATTAAATGCACCCAGTGGAATGTTGAATGTGCAATACGTTCTCTACTAAATGGCTTTCGTGTTGGAACCTGAAATTGTTCTTCGTCCCAGAAGATTGGGTCGAACAATTTTAATTTAGCCTGTTTTTCTTTTCGAATGCTGCTCATTGTCGTTAACCTTCTCACCTCTCTTAATAGTCCTGATGTGTTAGTGCTCCATAAACGTTGGTTGCCTTCCAGTAGCTCATCCTGGCTGCTGTAATTTACAAGCCTTCTAAACGACGGGCATGAAAAGACAAGCTTCTCCATTGAGCCTGTCCCATGCTCATGATGACCAGAGCATCATGTCAAGAGGCTTCCTAACCTCGCTTCCTCCTCGGACATGCAGAGAGTCAGCATCTACCACACCAGCCAGCAATGTATTCCAGAAACTCACTTCTCTCTGGGAAAAGAAGAACCCTCTAACACACAGACTATTCCTTCTTTTGCCTGTGCCCTTGGTTTCCCCAATCTGTCAAACTATTAATCGGCCTACTATCCAACCCTTTCATTATTGTATGGGTGAATCTTCTGTTCTGAAGTTGAAGTTCGGTAGTGGAAGTGGAAGTCAGAGTGTTTTCCGCTGGAGGATGGGACGGCTGACCACGCAGTTCATTACTTATGCCTCCTGTGGAGCACTGCAAATCTCCTGGCAGGGGCGGGCAAGAAGTCACCTCCCCACCATTACCTCATGGATTCGAAGTTCCAGGCGCCATCTTAAGGGGCACCCAGACAGCCTCCTTCACTCCCCCCCTTCCCCCTTCGCCTGCCTCCTGTTTTCAGGCTCCACTCCACCCTACCCCCCACTTCCACCCTTCACCTGCCTCCCGTGTCCAGCCTTGGTGTATTTTGTGCTCCCGGCATCTGATATGAGTCAAGCTGTAAGCAGTCCCCAACAAGGCCAAAGCAGCATCTACTCACCTAAAAGTCATGGAAGAAGCCAGGCTCAGCAGGTGCATGCCCTAATGTGTAATTGTAAAAGTGAACTTTATCACGCTGGTGGGGCATTTAATTTGGAGGAAGAACTTAATTCCAGTAAAGTGACCTTTTAATGAGCATGCATGACATGCTAATGCATGCAAAAGGCTTCCCGATTTGTTTGTCAGGAAGCTCAACTGTCTTTAAAGTCCCAAGAAGGGAATTCCTATGGTTCAGCCCGCCATCAGGAAACTGATTTTTGGCCTCATGCCGAATAAAGTTCCCTCCACCCACCATGCTTCCGGCTGCTGGCGGGACCGGAAGATTCTGCCCTATAGTTCTGCAGTGGGCCATTTCCAGGTCTACTGGTCTAAAGGAAATAGTTCCTATGCCATATTTCATCTGTGGAACAGAGGTTCTTTAAGTTGGGAATCATTCTTGTAGCTCTCCTTTGAACCTTTTCCAGGCCACTCTCACCCACCATGAGAAGAGACCAAGATTGGGAGCTTGGGATAGCACTGGCCGTGAGAAGCGCAGTAAGAGATTCAAAAGCAATACAGGGTGTGCAAAATGGTGCTGTCCTCCACATTGGGTGGGAAACCTCAGCCGAAAGTGGTGTGAAAAAGCAATACTCTGCCGAGAAGCGGGAAACAGTTCCCCGCCTACCGAAGAATAAAGAAAAATAACTTAGCAGCGAAATTGAAGAATAATTTTAATAGAGGTGGGAACAATCAGTCTTTTAGCGATTGGCAGTTTAAAAAAGACAAATGCTACTATTGTCATAGAAATGGTCATATGATGAGGCAATGCAAGGAAAGATTCAAGCAGGCTTGTAATCAAAAGAAGAAGCCCAATGAAATTTACAATGTTGAAGAGCCTGAAGGAACAAATTCAGACATTTACCTGTTGTTTAATCTGAAAGTTGGAAAGACAAAACCAATATTTGTCAGTGAAAGTAAATGGCAAACCTGTTAGAATGGAAATGGACATGGGAGCTTCCACTACAGTAATTGGGGAACATACCTTCAGATATTTGAATAATGGTGAATATCAATTAAGTTTAGAAGAAGCAGCCGCCAAGCTAAAAACATATACAGGTGAAGGCATTCAAATAAAAGGCACAAGCAGAGTAACTGTCCATTATAGAAGCCAATCAGCAAAGCTACCCTTGATGGTGGTAGCAAGTGATGGGCCAAACCTCCTGGAGCGAAATTGGTTAAAGGAGATTAATTTAGAATGGGCCGAAATTTTCCAGTTGAGAGCATGTGGGCTACCAGAGCTGCTTAGAAAGTACGACACCGTCTTTAAGGACGAACTGAGGAAAACCCAGGGCCTGCAGGCCAAGATTCATGTGGATCCGGAAGCAACCCCTCGCTTCATGAAGGCGAGACCGGTGCCATATGCCCTGTGAGAAAAAGTCAACATTGAACTGAACAGATTAGAGAAACTGGGTGTAATACAACCTGTTCAGTTCTCAGAATGGGCAGCACCCATAATTCCTTGTCCTTAAACCCAACCAAAGCATCCGAATTTTTGGAGACTACAAACTGATAAAGTAGCCAAGCTAGACAGGCGCCCCATTCCAAAAATTGAAGGCCTGTATGCCAAGCTGGCAGGAGGGACAACGTACACAAAACTTGACATGAGTCATGTTTATCAACAACTAGAGTTGGATAATGCCTCCTGGGAATTTGTCACAATTAATACCCACAAAGGGTATTACATGATTGTCTTTCAGTGTCTCCTCCACTTGTGCCATCTTTCAGAGAACAATGGAAAGCTTACTCCAGGGACCGCCCCAGGTTGTAGTTTATTACATGATGTATTGGTGACAGGATTCACTGAAACAGAGCATCTGACAAACTTAGAAGAAGTCTTAAAATGTTTCTTGCTGGCTGGAATGCGTTTTTAAAAAGTGCACGTTCCATGTGAAGGAGGTAATCTATTTGGGTCACCGGGTAGATTCACAGGGCCTCCACCCGGCTGAGGAGAAAGCGAGAGCCATAAGAGAGGCACCTGCACCAAAGATCACCTCAGAACTCAAATCATTCCTAGGAACGATCAATTACTTTGGGGGGTTCTTACCCAATTTGTCTGCAGTGCTGGCCCCCCCCGCATTCTCTACTCAAAAAGAACCAATGTTGGTCTTGGGAGGCACCCCAGAAAGAAGCTTTCATAATGGTGAAGCAATTGTTGCACTCGTCCAAAACTATTAGTGCATTATTACCAGATGAAAGAATTGGTGTTCACATGTGACGCATCTCCCTACAGAGCAGGAGCAGTGCTCCCTCATCGGATGGACGATGGCACGGAACAGCCAACAGGTTACATATCAAGAACACTCTCCATAGTGGAAAAGGGATACTCACAGATAGAAAAAGAAGGCCTGTCCATCATCATTGGTGTCAAGAAATTTCACCAGTATGTACACGGCAGCTATTTTACAATCGTTGAAGACCACAGACCATTGCTAGGATTGTTTAGTGAGGACAGGGCTATATCAGCCATAGCCTCAACAAGAATACAATGATGGGCTTTAATTCTGGAAGTATACGAATACACTTTCGTGCATAGGCCTGACAATCAAATCGCAAATGCCGATGCCCTTAGTCATTTGCCTTTACAAGAAAGTGACGAGCATTTCCAGTTCCACAGGAACTTGTTTTACTGTAAAATTTCTTAGATTCCTCGCCAGTCTGTGCTCAATAGATCAGAGACGGGACAAGTCGGGACCCAGTCCTATCTCAGGTATGAGAACAAGTGCTATATGCTTGGTTACAGGAGCCTGTATCTGATGAAATGAAACTGCACTTCATCAGAAGACATGAAATAACCAGCTGGGATGGCATCTTATTGTGGGGAGCACGAGTGATAGTTCCTCCAAAGGGAAGGGAGCCACTTTTAATTGAACAACACAGCACATCCAGGAATATCCCGAATGAAGACCATAGCACGCAACTATCTGTGGTGGGCTGGGATGGATGGTGAAATAGAGAGTTTAGTAAAGCACTGTGTGCAACGTCAGCAACTGCAAAACTTGCCAGTGACAGCTCCGTTACACCCATGGGAGTGGCCAGGTAGACCCTGGGTGCGGTTACACATTGACTACGTTGGACCTTTCATGGGAACAATGTTTCTGCTCATTGTCGATGCCCATTCAAAATGGTTGGACGTATATGAAGTGTAATCGCCAACACCGGCCACTACAATTGAGAAACTACGCCAGAGTTTTGCCATTCACGGACTACCAGAAGCAGTCATTTCCAATAATGGTACAGCATTTACGAGTGCTGAATTTCAACGGTTTATCAGCCTCAACGGTATCACTCATGTGAAAACTGCATTGTACCACCCTTCCTCAAATGGACTGACCAAAAGGGCGGTTCAAACGTTCGCTACAGTTATGAAAAAACTAACTGGTCATTCCTTGGCAGCCAAACTAGCACGCTTTCTTTTTCATTACAGCACTACCCCTCACTCAACAACAGATGCCACACCTGCAGAGTTATTGTTGATATGTCGTCTCAGGACGAGATTGAGCTTAATAATGCTGCATTTAGAAGGCAAGGTGGAAAGGAGTCAGGGAAGCCAGAAAACTAGACACGACTTATTTAGTCACAAGAGGAAATTTACCTTGGGAGAGCCGGTATACGTGAAAAATTTCGGGAAGGACCAAAGTGGTTACCGGGTGAAATAAGTGGGGTGACTGGACGTCTATCTTACCACATGGAGGTGGAAGGCCGGATCATCCGTAAACGTGTGGACCATTTAACAAAGAGAAAAGGAAATCACCAAGGTGGGATTTATCCCTCGTTGGGTGAGCTCAGCGAGGGCAGGTGGGAGTGGTCGGGAAGCCGACCACCACACGCGATCGGGGTCGGATTGCGATTTGACGCTGGCAGGCCAATTAAGGTCCGGCCAGTGTGAAACGCGCGTGGCAGCCTGTATGTGGGATGGGGGCGGGGGCGGGGAGGAGGGCGAGAGTGCAACTTTGTGAGTGCACACTGGGAAAGCTCCCTGAGGCAGAGATGAAGAGTTGTGAAAGTTAAAAATAAAGATTTTTACAAAGTTCAAAAACATGTCCCCTCATGTGCCTCATGTTGTTAATGAAAAGTAAAATTTTTAATTTTTTTAAATTGCTGTTGGGAGCGAAAAATTTATTTCAATTACATTTTTAATGGCCTGTCATTTTATGCTTGAGTGGGTCGGGCGCGCGCCCACCTGCTCAGCAAAAAACCCTAGGCCCAAGATTTGATTCCACCAGTGGCCATGATCTGGTCTGCGTTTCCTGTTGAGAATACTCAATTCAGCACTGACATGCCTGATGTGCCTATAAGAGTTGAGGATACAGAACTGCAAGTGCCCACCGGAGCACCTGATGTCCAGGTAACTCCAGAAAAGGAGGTTCCTGATAAAGAATCTGAAGTTCTGGAGCTGCGACGTTCCACACGTACCAGGAAATCACCTGAAAGACTGAACTTGCAAATTCCTTACCCAGTGTAAATATTATGTTGCCTTGAAAAATATATGTACTTATAAATATAACATGAATAGCCAAGTTAAAGGGGGAGGAAAGTAGTAATTATAGCTTTATTTAGTGTGCAATGTACCTTTAAGAACAATGCTTTTTAAGGATGATCACACGATCTGTAGTAACCAATAGGAGAGTAGCATGGGCTACCTCAGCAGTCAGTGTAGAGTTAGAGTTGAAAGCACACGTGTAGTTGCTGCTGAGTATATTGTAAATAAACTTAAAGTTTCCACCCAAGAAGTGTCTGCAGGTCAACTCTATTATTAATAGTAGCAATTCGGCCACCCTTACAACAATACCCTACAATTTACCAGTGAGAAAATCTTGAAGGAGATTAGCCAGTATCACAAAGTGAACTTTAAAAAATATTTTTGAAAAAAACTCTCTGTTTTACATTAATTCTAGCACCTCTCTGTAATTTAAGAGCAGTTATAATGGAGAACTTTACACTATTACGCTCCCAGTCTATATTCAGATAATTAAAGGGCAGAGAAGGGCAAGCGTTCCTCAACTGTGTTCATGAAAAGTTTCTACAGCAGTTTTTTTCCAGTCCTATGAGAAAGGAGGCACTGCCAAACCTGGTCCTTGGGAATGAGGTGGGCCAAGTGGATCAAGCATCAGGAGAAGAACACTTAAGGGACAGTGATCATCGTATCATAAGGTTTTGGTTGGCTATGGAAAAGGGAAAAGAATAGTCCAGAGTATGAATAATTAACTGGGGAAAAACCGACTTCAATGGGGTCAGATTCGATCTGGGCCAGATAATTTGGAGCCAAAAGTTGGCAGGAAAAATGGTAGCTGAACAATGGGCTGCCTTCAAAGAAGATAGGGTTTGGGCAGAGTCAGGGCATACTCCCTCGAAAGGGAAAGGTAGGGTAAACAAATCCAAAGCTCCCTGGATGACAAAAGAGTTGGAAATTAAGATAAAGAAGAAAAAGTGTGCTTATGACAGGTGTCAGGGAGAACTGAGAACCAGACTGAATATAGAAGGTTCAGAGGGGAGGTGAAAAACAAAGAGGGAGTATGAAAAGAGACTGGCAGTTAACATAAAAGGGAATCCCAAAGTCTTCTATAGACAAATAAATTGTAAAAGGGTGGTAAAAGAAGGAGAAGGTTGGGGAGGGTTGGGGAGGTTGGCAAGGGGATGGGGCAACCAGAGCAGGGAGACAGAGGAGGGGGAAACAAGGATAGAAACGAAAGACAGAAAAGGAAGAAACAAAAGTGGAAGGCATAAAAAACAAGGGTGAAAAGCAAATGAGGCCATAGTGCAAAATAAATCTAAGACAACTAAAGGTTAAAAAGACAAGTCTAAAGGCAGTGTATCTTAATGCACGGAGCATTCGCTATAAGGTAGATGAATTAACAGTGCAAATAGATATAAATGGTTATGATATAGTTGCAGTTATGGAGAACGACTGCATGGTAACCAAGAATGGGAACTGAACATCCAGGGGCATTCAGTATTTAGGAAGGACAGACAAATAGGGAAAGGAGGCGGGATAGCATTGTTATTAAAGGAGGAAATTAATGCAATAGTGAGGAAGAATATTGGCTTGGCAAATCATGATTTGGAATCTGTTTGGCTGGAGATAAGAAACACCAAGGGGCAGAAAATGTTGGCAGGGTTTGTCTATCGGCCCCCAAACAGTAATGGAGATGTAAGAGAAGGCATTAAACAGGAAATTAGAGACACAAGCAATAAGGGTGCAACTGTATTCATGGGTGACTTCAATCTACATATAGATTGGACAAACCAAACTAGCAATAATACTGTGGAGGAGGATTTCCTGGAGTGTGTTTGTGAAGGTTTTTTTAGACCAATACGTTGAGGAACCAACTAGAAAGCAGGCTATCCTAGACTGGGTATTGTGCAATGAGAAAGGATTAATTAATCTTGTTGTGCCCTTGGGGAAGAGCAACCATAAAATGATAGAATTGTTCATTAGGATGGACAGTGAAGAAGATGAATCTGAAACTAGGGTCCTGAATCTAAATAAAGAGAACTACAAGGGTATGAGGCGCGAGTTGGCAATGATCAGTTGGGGAACCTCACTAAAAGGGTTGACAGTGGATAGGCAATGGCTAGTATTTAAGGAACGTATGCATGAATTACAACAATTATTCATTCCTGTCTGGCGCAAAAATTAAACAGAAAAGGTAGTGCAACAATGGCTTACAAAATAAATTAGGGATAGTATTAGATCCAAAGAGGAGACATATAAAATTGTCAGAAAAAGCAGCAAGCCTGAGGATGGGGAGCAGTTTAGAATTCAGCAAAAGTGGACAAAAAGATTGATCAAGAAGGGGAAATGGAGTACAAGAGTAAACTTGCAAGGAACATAAAAACTGACTGTAAAAACTTCTATAAATGTGTGAAGAGAAAAAGATTAGCAAAGACAAATGTATGTTCCTTACAGTCAGAAATGGGGGAAATTATAATGGGGAACAAAGAAATGGCAGAAGAATTGAACACATATTTTGGCTCCGTCTTTACAAAAGAGGACACAAGTAATTTCCCAGAAATGTGAGGGAACCAAGGGTCTAGTGAGAGGGATGAATTGAAAAAAATCAGCATTAGTAAAAAAAATGGTGCTAGAGAAATTAATGGGGTTAAAGACTGAAAAATCCTCAGGGCCTGATAATCTACATCCCAGAGTATTTAAGGAAGTGACCCTGGAAATATCGAATGCATTGGTGGTCATCTTCCAAAATTCTATAGATCTGGAGCAGTTCTTACAGATTGGAGGGTAGCTAATGTAACCCCACTATTTAAAAAAGGAGGGAGAGAAAAGACAGAGAACTACAGATCAGTTAGCCTAACATCAATAGTGGAGAAAATGCTAGAGTCTATTATAAAAGACATGGTAACAGAGCACTTGGAAAGCATTGATGGGGTTAGGCAAAGTCAGCATGGGTTTATGAAAGGGAAATCATGCTTAACTAATCTACTGGAGTTTTTTTGAGGATGTAACTAGCAGAATAGATAAGGGAGAACCAGTGGATGTGGTGTATTTGGATTTCAAGAAAGCTTTTGATAAGGTCCCACACAAGAGGCGAGTGGACAAAATTAAAGCACACGGGATTGGGGTGATTATACTGGCATGGATTGAGAATTGGTTGACTGACCGGAAACAGAGAGTGGGAATAAATGGATCTTTTTCCGGGTGGCAGGCAGTGACTAGTGGTGTACCGCAGGGATTAGTGCTTGGGCCTCAGCTATTCACAATATATATAAATGACTTGGATGAGGGAGCCACATGCAATATTTTCGAGTTTGCGGATGACACAAAACTGGGCAGGGTTGTGAGGAGGAGGAAAGGAGGCTTCAGGGCGATTTAGACAAGTTGTGTGTGTGGGCAACACGTGGCAGATGCAATATAATGTGGATAAATGTGAAGTTATATGCTTTGGTGTGAAAAACAGAAAGGCAGAGTATTACTTAAATGGTAATATATTGGGAAATTCTAAAGGGTTAGACAGATTAGATGCAGGGAGAATGTTTCCCCTGGTTGGTGAGTCTAGAACCAGGGGCCATAGTCTCATGATATGGTGCAGGCTATTTAGGACTGAAATGAGGAAAAATTTCTTCACTCAGAGGGTGGTTAACCTGTGGAATTCTCTACCACAGAAGGCTATGGCGGCCGGGTCACTGAGTTTGTTCAAGAAAGAAATTGATAAATGTTTGGATATTAGGGGCATCAAGTGGTATGGAGAGAAAGCGGGAATATGGCATTGAAATAGAGGATCAGCCATAATCATATTGAATGGAGGAGCAGGCTCGAAGGGCCAAATGGCCTACTCCTGCTCCTAGGGCAGAGTTTTACATTCGGCGTGTGGGCACGTGCCCGACATGCTGGACCATAAAATGGCGCACGATGATGTTGGGATGCAGGCCGGACGTCATCGTGAACTCGCATGATATTTCGTTCAGCGGGCGCGCACCAGAGTCGGCTGCACGCCCGCTGATAATTGAAAGGCCCATTAAGGCCTTACGGTTGGTGGGCAGGCGAAAAGGCCAAGCGGCCTTTATGTTTTTTAGGAAACCTCATCCACGAGTGGGATGAGGTTTCCTAAAGCTACTACAAATCAAATAAAAACTTTATTTTGAAATTAAAAACATGTCCCATTTCATGTTACTCAGTCACATGAGGGGACGTATTGCATTGAATTTTTATTGTCCGTATTAATTTTTTCAATAAGAACTTCAACCTCCCTCAGGCAGCTCCGTGCCTCAGGGCCATTGAAGCGCTCTTTCGTGCGCATGCGCGAGCTGCGTGCTAGAGCCAACTCTCCCTCCTCCCCCCGCCTGCACAGGTAGCACTGAGCGCTACCGCTTGCAATCCATGCAGAGCGGACCTTAATTGGCCCCCCCGCGTGAACTTGCAGTGTGGAGCCGATCACGGGCGGCAGTCAGCTCCGTGAAAGTTCCCACCGAGCCTGCCCGACAACTGGAAAATCCTGGCCCTAATTTCTATGTATGTATGTGTCTTCTATGTTATAACTCATGGAATAAAAAGGACAGTAGCAACATGGATACAAAATTGGCTGAGTGACAGAAAACAGAGAGTAGTGGTTAATGGATGTTTTTCAGTCTGGGGGAAGGTTTGTAGTGGGGTTTCCCAGAGGTCAGTGTTGGGACCCTTGTTTTTCCTGACATACATTGATGACCTAGATCTTGGTGTGCAGGGCACAATTTCAAAATTTGCAGATGATATGAATTTAATCCATAAGACGTAGGAGCAGAAGTAGGCCATACGGCCCATCGAGTCTGCTCTACCACACAGTGAGATCATCGCTGATTTGATAATCCTCAACTCCACTTTCCTGTCTTTCCCCCATAACCCTTGATTCCCTTACTGATTAAAAATCTGTCTATCTCCGCCTTGAATTTACTTAACGACCCAGCTACTACAGCCCTCTATGGTACAGAATTCCACAGATCCACTACCCTCCAAGAGAGGAAATTCCTCCTCATCTCTGCTTTAAGTGGGCGGCCCCTTTCTCTGAGATTATGCCCTCTGGTCCTAGACTCTCCCACAAGGGGAAAACAATCTCTCAGCGTCTATCCTGTCAAGCCCCCTAAGAATCTTATATGAAGATAAGAATGAAGAATCTCATTCTTCTAAACTCCAGTGAGTACAGGCCCAATCTACTCAACCTCCCTCATAAGAAAAGCCCTCCCGGGATTAACCTAGTGAACTTTCTCTGGACTGCCTCCAATGCCAGTATATCTTTCCTTAGATAAGGGGACCAAAACTGTTCATAGTATTCTAGGTGTGGTCTAACTAGTGCCTTGTATAGTTTTAGCAAGACTTCCCTATTTTTATACTCCATTCCCTTTGCCAACATGCCAACATCCCATTTGTCTTCCCTATTACCTGTTGAACTTGTATGTTAGCTTTTTGGGATTCATGCACAAGGACCCCCAAATCCGTCCCTTTTACTGTCCCTTTTATTCCATGAGCTATAACTTTGCTCAGAAGTCTGTTATGTGACACTGTATCGAATGCCTTTTGAAAGTCCATGTACACCCCATCAACAGCATTGCCCTCATTAACCCTCTCTGTTACCTCTTCAAAAAACTGCAGCAAGTTAGTTAAACACAATTTTCCCTTAAGAAATCTGCGCTGGCTTTACTTAATTAACCCGCATTTGTCTATGACTATGAATTTTGTCCTGAACTATCGTTTCTAGGAGCTTTCTCATTACCAAAGTTAAAATGACTGACCTGTAGTTGCTGGGTTTACCTTTACACCCTGTTTTGAATACAAGTGCAATGTATGCAGTTCTCCAGTCCTCTGCCACCACCCCTGAGTATAAGTAACTCTGGAAAATGATGACCAGTGCCTCTGCAAATTCCACTCTCACTTCCCTCAGTACCCTTGGATGCATCTCATCCAGTCCTGGTGCCTTATCAAGTTTAAGTATAGACAGCCTATTTTGTATCCATATGAAATTTGGAAGCATTGCAAACTGAGGAGGATAGTGTAGAAATTCAAAAGAACATAGACAAGTTGGTGGAATGGGTGCACAGGTGGCAGATGAAGTTCAATGCAGAGAAATGATTCGTTTTGGTAGGAAGAACATGAAGCGACAACATAAAATAAAGGGTACAACTCTAAAGGGGGTGCAGGAGCAAAGGGACCTGGGTGTGTATCTGCATAAATCATTGAAGGTGACAGGACAAGTTGAGAGAGCAGTTTAATAAAACATACAGTATCCTAGGCTTTATTAATAGGGGCATAGAGTACAAGAGCAAGGAGGTTATGTTGAACATGTATAAGACACTAGTTCGGCCTCAGCAGGTGTATTGCGTCCTGTTCTGAGCTTTAGGAAAGATGTGAAGACATTGGAAAGAGTGCAGAAAAGATTCACAAGAATGGTTCCAGGGATGAGGAACTTAAGTTATGAAGATAGATTGGAGAAGTTAGGACTGTTTCCGTTGGAGAAAAGAAGGCTGATATAGATATTCAAAATCATGAGGGGATTGGACAAAGTAGATAGGGAGAAACTATTCCCACTCATGAAAGAGTGATTTAAAATAATTGGCAAAAGAAGTAAAAGCGATATGAAAAAAACTTTTTCACACAGTGTGTGGCTAGAGTATGGAATGCTCTGCCTGAGAATGTGGTGCAGGCAAGTTCAGTTGAGGCATTCAAAATGGAATTAGACTGTTATCTGAAGTGTAAGAATTTGCAGAGTTACTGGGAGAAGGTGGTAGAATGGCACTAAGTGAATTGCTCATTCGGAGAGCCAGTGCAAATGTGATGGACCGAATGGCCTCCCCTGAACTTTAACAATTCTTTGGTTCTGTTTTAAATACTTCCTTACATTTACTTCAATGTAAAAATAAGTGCCTATATCGAGTTTTACAGCACAGAAATCTATGCCTATTTTGAAATTAGGTCTCTGAATGGGCGAATGATTAGTCTAACAGAGTTCTGAGCTTTGAACCCCCACTCCATGCTGGCTTATGGCACCACAGACTCCTGTGGTCCTCCAGTACCTTGTTAAAAAAGCCTTTCTTCAACTGCTAGGCACACATCTGGCAATTCAACCTTGGGGGCAGCATACCTATACTCAATCCTGACCAATTCTCCCCACCTCTTATTATAGTAACTCATCCACCACCATGGCACAGATCAACTAACTCATCAGAAACACAAGATCGAATCTGGAATGTTGCTACTCTGTATGGAGAATTTTTCAATGTAGTTTAGGAGGACGTGATATCCATGAAACATTAAAATCTTCCCTATCTTTTAGTGATAGTGATCACAACATGGTACAATTTAAGCTTGTTATGGACAAAGAAATAGACAAGTTGCAAAAAAATGTTTTGGATTGGGGGAGAGTGGATTTTAGTAAAATAAGGCAGGATCTGGCCAAGGTAGACTGGGAACAGCTACTTGTGGGGAAATCTACAGAGGAACAGTGGGGGGCGTTCAAAAAGGAAATGGGGAGGGTACAGGCTCAACATGTTCCCTCTAGGGTGATTAGAAGGAGTAACAAGCCCAGAGAACCATGGATGACCAGAGATATTCAGGATACAATGAGAAGGAAAAGCGAGGCTTTTAGCAGGTACAAGGGGAGCAAATCAACGGAGGCATTAGTGGAGAACAGGAAGTGCAGGGTGGAGCTTAAGAAAGCAATTAGGAGAGCAAAGAGGGGATATGAGAAAGCTCTGGCTGGTAAAAGTCAGGAAAATCCCAAGATATTCTATAAGTATATCAATGGGAAGAGGATAACCAGGGAAAGAGTAGGGCCTATTAGGGACCAAGGGGGCAATCTATGGGTGGAGCCAGAGGACATTGGTAGAGTGTTGAATGAATACTTCACATCCGTCTTCACCGAAGAGAATGAGGATGAAGGTATTGAACTCAGGGAGAGAGACTGCGAGGTTCTTGAGCAAATTGATATAGGGAGTGACAAGGTATTGGAGGTGTTGGCAGGCTTAAAAGTGGACAAGTCTCCAGGTCCAGATGATTTGTGTCCCAGACTGCTGAGGGAGGCAAGGGAGGAGATCGCATGGGCTCTGACCCAAATTTTTAATTCCTCTCTGGCCACGGGGGAGGTACCAGAGGACTGGAGAACAGCTAATGTTGTTCTGCTATTTAAGAAGGGCTGTAGAGATAAGCCAGGGAACTACAGACCGGTGAGTCTCATGGCAGTGATAGGGAAACTATTGGAGAAAATTCTGAAGGAGAGAATCTATCTCCACTTGGAGAGGCAAGGTTTGATCAGGGATAGTCAGCATGGCTTTGTCAGAGGGAGGTCATGCCTAACAAATTTGATTGATTTTTTTGAGGAGGTGACCAGGTGATGATGATAGTGCAGTTGATGTAGTTTATATGGATTTCAGCAAAGCCTTCGACAAGGTCCCACATGGGAGACTTATAAAGAAGGCAAATGCACATGGGATACAGGGTAATTTGATAAGGCGGATTCAAAGTTGGCTTAGTTCTAGGAGACAGAGGGTGATGACAGAAGGATGCTTTAGTGACTGGAAGCCAGTGTCCAGTGGCATACCACAGGGATCTGTGCTGGGTCCCCTATTATTTGTCATTTATATAAATGACATAGATGACTATATGGGGGATAGGATTAGTAAGTTTGCGGATGACACAAAGGTTGGCCGGGTGGTTAACAGTGAGGTTGAGTGTCTGGGGCTACAGGAAGATATAGACGGGATGGTCAAATGGGCAGATAAGTGGCAGATGGAATTTAACCCTGAAAAGTGTGAGGTGATACACTTTGGAAGGAGTAATTTGACAAGGAAGTATTCAATGAACGGCATGACACTAGGAAGTTCTGAGGAACAAAGGGACCTTGGCGTGTGTGTCCATAGATCTCTGAAGGCGGAGGGGCATGTTAGTGGGGTGGTGAAAAAGGCATATGGGACATTTGCCTTTATTAATCGAGGCATAGATTACAAAAGTAGGGAGGCCATGTTGGAGTTGTATAGAACCTTGGTGAGGCCACAGCTGGAGTACTGTGTGCAGTTCTGGTCGCCACATTATAGGAAGGATGTGATTGCACTGGAGGGGGTGCAGAGGAGATTCATCAGGATGTTGCCTGGGATGTAACATTTAAGTTATGAAGAGAGCTTGGATAGACTTGGGTTGTTTTCGTTGGAGCAGAGAAGACTGAGGGGGCGACCTGTTCGATGTGTACAAGATTATGAGGGGCATGGACAGGGTGGATAGGGATCAGCTGTTCCCCTTCGTTGAAGGGTCAGTTACAAGGGGCCATAAGTTCAAGGTGAGGGGCAGGAGGTTTGGGGGAATGTGAGGAGAAACGTTTTTACCCAGAGGGTGGTGATGGTCTGGAATGCACGGCCTGGATGGGTGGTGGAGGCGGGTTGCCTCACATCCTTTAAAAAGCACCTGGATGAGCACTTGGCACGTCATAACATTCAAGGCTATGGGCCAAGTGCTAGTAAATGGGATTAGGTAGGTAGGTCAGGTGTTTCTCACGTGTCGGTGCAGACTTGATGGGCTGAAGGGCCTCTTCTGCACTGTGTGATTCTGTGATATTTCTGTCTCATTGCATTCCAGAAACTAATTGCCAGAGTTTTTGATTTATCCCTGTCTATACTTACCTTTAGAGACCTAATCACACTGTTAACCAGATGTTCATTCAGCCTTTTATAAAAAGTTAATTAGCATTGTTAACTGTTTCTTCAGTCTATTCTACTATTTACTAGTATTGAGAGATCATTTTTATTCTCTGGTCTCTCATGCTTCTTGGCAGTTTTATATTTGGGATTTCCTGTCGCACAAGACTTGCATTTATATCGTGCTTCTCACGATCATCGGACATCTCAAAGCGCCTTGCAACTAATGAAGTCCTTTTGAAGTGTAGTCACTGTTATAAGGTAAGAAATGCAGCAGCCCTTTTCCGCACAGCGAAGCTCTCAAACAGCAATGACAAGATAATGTTTTATTGACGTTGGTTGAGTGATAAACATTGGCCATGAAAAACTCCCCTGCTCTTTTATTACACCTACCTTTGTTTAACATCTCATTCAAAAACAGCACCTCCAACAGTGCTGCACTCCCTTAATTCAGCCTGACAGTTCAGTGCAGTACTATGTGCTGACGTGCTCCTTGAACAACCTTCTGACATAGATGTGAGCATGCTACCCACTGAGCCACAGCCATCACCTTATCATAAATTAAAGTACAATATAGGAACAGGAGTAGGTCATTCAGCTCCTAAAGCCTATACATCATTCTGTGAGAACATAGTCTATGTCTGAAAGGGCTAAACAGTGACTAAGGGCTGAATTTTCCCATTCTGCCTGCGGCGGGTTTCGTGGCAGGCGGGACCGGAGAATCCAGCGGCAGGCAAAAAGTCAGAAACCCACTGGCATAAAAGTAGGTTGCAATTTTCCCGAAGATGTGATTATGACGGGTTGGTTATCCCACCGACTAGTGGTGTCAACACCATTTGCATTCATTAACACCTCATGAATACTCATTAAAACAGCTGTTTGCTGGAATTTTGTCAGGCCTTCCAATCCTGCCAGCGGGAAATTACGTCAGCCTCAAACCCGTTTGAAAAGGGGTGGTGTGCACAAGTCAGACTTCAGTTGGCCTTGAGGTGTGTGCAACATACATAGCTACCTGCCATAGCGCTGTGCCAATCTTTTGCAATGAATGCCACACTACTGGAGCTGTAGGGTTGGTCTGCTCCTGCTCTTTGCCTACATTGTCCTGAAGAACACCACTGTACTGTGGCACTCATGCAGGCCTCCGCTTTCAGAAACGAGCACTTCTATGGGATGAGGGTGGGGTTGACGAACACGAGGTGGGCAACAGTGAGGGAAGGCTGTGCAATGGCAGTTAGGGAAAAGGGGGCCTTTCTGGGGTCACCCTCTAAACTTTTGTTGCTGCCGGAGTGAGCAGGAGTCTGCTTAGAAAGAAAGGATGATGACCTCCTCGCGACAAAAGCCACTGAAAGCCAATGGCGCCAATGGCTTCATTAGCACTGTTAAAGGGCTACTCAGAACTCAGTGGCTTCACATCACAGTCGCTGCATCTCAAGAGTAACACAGGAATGTAAAATTTGGGAATGCAGGCAATAATGAAGGAGGCACAGCTGTATCATATATGGCATTCCAGGAAACTCTTTCGAGTTATCAACAGTCACAGATTGCAACTCTTTCGAGTACAATCACAGTTCTTGGTTTCCGGGAGTGGGACATGAACCCACAACCCTCTGATTCAAAGGCGAGGGTGCTATGAACTGAGCCACAGCTGATGTGTTCACCAGATTTGACACTCCTAATGGGGCAAAGGGCATCCACTCATTGACCATGAACAACTGATTGGTCATTAATATGCCACATCAGAGGTTGGAGCACAGAGCTAGTTTGGGTCACTCATCTCAATTAAACATTAGCATCTCATGCAGGGCTCAAGATGTTACATATCTGCGATGCCATCTTGGTCACCTCGATGTGTGTGCTACTGCCTCAGGGAAAAGGCAGCATCAGCCACCATGCAAGTAGGGCAGAAAAAACTATGGACCCTTATAGTCTCCACATATGTCATCCTCTGTGCTTCACTTTCTTGCCCCTTGAATTATTAATACCTTCAATGTTTCCTTTCAGAGAGAATGCAAAAGCACACATGAATCCAGGGCTCAAAGCTGCCTTTGTCACGGTCCTAATGCAATGGAGGAGGTGAAGGAAGGGGAGGTGATTCCACGCGTAGCTCCAGCAGGAGGGATATGGTCAAGCGGAGCCACAGCATGAGCAGGAGGGTCAGGAGTAGAGACCCAGATAACAGGTCTCCTATTTATAAATGAGTGAGAGGCAATGTAGCACTCAATTTCTTGTCCTCTGGTTCTTTCTAAGGATCAACAGGTGACCTGTGTGGCATCTCTCAGTCCGCAACACACTGATGCGTCAAGGAGGTCACAGATGCCCTTTACAGGAATGCCCATCATTATGTCAGGTTTACTCTGGATGAAGATATCCAGGCTGCGAGATCCACTGGCTTTGCCACCATCTCAGGCTTTCCAAGAATGCAGGGTGCACCCATGTGGCTATACGGGCTCCAAGGCAGCAGATCCTAATGTTTATAAACTGCAATGGCTACCATTCCATCAATATACAACTGGTGTGTGATCATTGGAAGCATGTACAGCATGTTATGCACGGTACCCTGGGAGTTGCCATGACTCCTACATCCTGAGTCACTCAGGTGCCTGAGATTCTCGAGAGGCCATTACGTCTGCAGGGATGACTGCTTGGGGATAAGGGGTACCCATTGAAACGCTGGCTGATGACACTGGTCTGTCGCCCTCAGAGTCATTCCGAGGAGAGGTACAGTGCTGTTCACAGCTCCACACTTCAGAGCAGACCATAGGGCTTCTTACGATGTGCTTCCAGTGCTTGGACCGCTCAGGTGGGTCACTCCAACACACTCCCAACAGGGTTTCCCACATCATCGCAGTGTGTTGTGCCCTTCACAATCTGGCAATGCAAAGAGGTGACTGCCTGCCAGAGAATGAACTGGAGCTGGATGAGAGCTCATCGGAGGATGAAAATCTGGAGGCCCAGGAACCTCAGGAAGCTGCTGAGGGTCAGTATGAGCGTGATTACATCATGGAGGAAGGAAGAATGGGAGACATGCCCATGATACGTTAATCGCTGACAGGTTCCAGGAAGAGTAAAATTAATTGAGGGAATATGGCCACATCTCTCCTAGCTCTCAGTGCCACTTTCTTTCATCTCAGGGGATGACCACCAACACAGCGAGAATGAGTCCTGCATTCACACTTGCCTCATGAATCACCAGGCCATGATCTTGGCTTTGGTCTGTGGGGCCCTGTGACTGAGCTCATTCTGGGAACTGAGAGTCCACTTAGGAAAAAGAGCGACATGAGAGAAGATTTGAAGCCTTCGCCGCCATCTAATGATGCCAGCACTGCTGCGACTGAGATGTGGACGTGTCTAGGGGTCTCCTCCTCCAGTGCATGTCTTTTCTTCTGCCACTACCACTGAGGAGACATAAATGCTGCTAGATTATCAATGCTGATGAGCTGCCATCACTCAATGGTGTTCCTTGAGGAAGAAGGGTTAGAAATGCTTGCATCACACTCTTCCAATAAACACATCTCCCTGACATCACTCAAGGGTATGAAGACGAGTTCAACTGAGGTTGGCATCACAGGAATGTGAATCTCACAGTGGGCCACTATCACTGAGTGGGAGGATAGCTAAACCGCGAAATAAGAGGATTCCAAAGTAGAAAATTGCAACACATTCAGTTAGCAAGAACATTCCCATAACCATCAAATGTATTCACAAAAGTGCAATTTCTTTACAAGCCTGGCACACCCAAAAGTGACATCAATTTTTCTAAACTTTCCTATTGTTCTGCTACGCCTGGGTGCAGCCCCGACATCCACAGCAGAAGTGGAGGCAGCCTGCTGACTGCTACGTCCTGATGTCTGCAATTACCTTGGCGGGCATCCTCTTGTGGCCCGAAGCCTGGTGGGCCCCGGCCTGATAAGGGTCACCTGCTCAGTGGCAGAAGCACCCTCGACAGCCTGAGAAGCTGAAGTGGGTGGGGGTCACAGGCAGAGGGGACTGTGAGTGGCTGCATACCCTTGAAGCATCCTGAGAGGAGGCCCCTGGGGTGTCTGGCTGATGCTCATCCTCTCTGTGGGTGCCTGAGGATGAGGACCCTGACTCCTGCAGGAGATGGTGCACCTGAAGGGAGGTCAAGGTGCCTTGTACCCATGTCGCCTACATCCTGATAGTGACCCCCCAGGGTGTGTGGCCATGGAGTGCAGGGCCGAGTGCAAATCTGGCAAGGCCCATGGGACCAAGGTCTCCATGGTGCTCGCCAGCCTTCCCATAGTGACCTCGAGGCGCTCGTATGTCGGAACCATAACATCAGACAGAACGTGGACTCGTTCACATTCCTCCATTGTTTGCTCTAGTCTGCTTAGTGACTGTCGAATCTGCCTAATTTTCCACCACCTGTCGATGCATCTCCAGCGTTGAGTTGGCGGCCGCTTCCAGAGGCTCATAATCTGACTCAGACTGAGTAGCCCTCTGAGTGCCGGAGACCTGGGCCTCTGCCTCTGACTGCTGCAGGGACGTGTCAGTGAGGTGTTCCCCAGAAAGTGAGCCCAAGTTCAACAAATAATTTAGCATTAGAGAATAAAAGGAGCACAAAAGTTATTGTGCAGTACAATCAAATATGGAAGGTGGGGGTTGGTGGGGTAAATTCATAACTATTCTGCGAAAATGTGTTTCAGTTAGCGAGTGGTCAGTCTATGGAACAGGCCCCCGAGGGAGATAGTAGAAACGGTTAGTGTTGATTCATTCAAATGACAGATTTCTTTCAGAAAATGATATTTTGGGATCCAGTATCTGAGTAATTTGAAACATGACCTGGTAAAAGTTGTATGTTTGGGAGGAACAGGCAACTTTGGAACTATGGTTCCCAAAACTCAAACCACTGAGGCTTTTCCTCACTTCATGTCTGGGCCTGTTGATAGAAATTGATTACAATGCTTAGTCAACAACTCCATTATCATTACAGCATGTGGTAGAAGGTCTTCTTTCATCTGATAATTCCAATGCTCTCCTTGTGTCTAATTCCTACCTTACAATTGTGACTACATTTCAAAAGTATCTCAAAAGTGCTTTGGGATGTCCTGAGGTTGCAAAAAATGCTATAGAAATAGAAGACTTTCTTAATGATTCCAAGTCCCAAAATTCATGATGAAGGTGTCTTACAGATTCATAAGTTTGAGCCATTTGGATGCAAATGTCTGCTTTACAAGTCAAGTGGAAAGGGCATGGCTGAGGTGTGATGGACAAAGTTTGAATTATATAAAAAATAGATTAGTGATGATTATAATGTGTAGATTATAGAAAATAACTTGATCTGAAGTTGGGATTGTCAAACTGGCAACAGTTCAGGAAGGAGAGTTTAACTGAGCGTTCAATGGAATTGAAAAGCAGAAAAATTCTTTTAGAACCTTGGTTTGACCACACTTGGAGTAATGTGAAAAGTTCTGTCTCCATGGCCAGAATTTTCTGTTCGGCGTGTGAGACCACCCCCGCACGCTGATGAGTAAAGTTATGCGCAGTGACCTCGGGCGTGCGTCCCGACATCACCACGTGTCATTCCGATCTTTCATTTGGCAGGCACCCATCAGAGTCGGCTGCGCGCCCACCAGACTGTCAAAGGCCTGTTAAGGCCATTAATAAACATTAAGGCAGGTGAAGAGCCCAGGCAGCCTTCGCATTTTTTATGAAACCTCATCCATGGGCAGGATGAGGTTTCTTGAAGGTTTTATTAATTAAATAAAAATTTTTACCAAAATTCATAAACATGTCCCAGCTCATGTGACACCGTCTGAATAATTTTATTTTTTCCTTTTTTTCCAACTTTACATCTGCACTTAATCTCCCTGAGGCAGCTCTGTGCCTCAGGGAGATTTCTGCACTCTTTCACGCGCATGTGCGGAGGAGCACAG
The DNA here is from genome assembly GCF_964194155.1 of Cetorhinus maximus. NCBI lineage: Eukaryota > Metazoa > Chordata > Chondrichthyes > Lamniformes > Cetorhinidae > Cetorhinus > Cetorhinus maximus. Next base: position 83,294 of record NW_027596636.1, read on the forward strand.
GCCCCGACTCTCCCTCCCCCCCCTGCCCACACAGGTAGCGCTCAGCGCTACCGGGCACACATCACATTGGGCGGGCCTTAATTGGCCTGCCCACGTAAAATGACAGCACGCAGCCAATCGCGGGCAGCGATCGACTCCGCCCGCCCAAGCCCGCTCCCAACCGGCCTGCCCAATGGGGAGAAAATTCTCTCCCATATTATAGAAGTACTTGAGAAGTTGCTAAAATATCTACTATAATGATACCAGGACTGAGGTTATAGCTGGCAGGGAAGATTGAAACAAGCCAACATATTTTTCCTTAGCAAAGGATAGACGGAGGGCTGGTTGGATACAACTCTTTAAGATTATTAAATGATATAGAGATGTTTCCACTTGCGGACCAGACTGGGGCCCTAATTATAAGATAGTCACAAATAAATGCAATAGGCAATTCACCAGAAACTTCTTTACCCAAAGGCATAAGAACATAAGAAATATGAGCAGGAGTAGGCCATTCAGCCCTTTGAGCTCACTCCACCATACAATGAGATCAGGGCTGATCTTCTACTTCAACACCATTTTCCTGCACTATCCCCGTATCCCTTGATGCTTTTAATATGTAGAAATCTATCGATCTCAGACTTGAACATACTCAATGACCAAGCCTCCATAGCCCTCTGGGGCAGAGGATTCCAAAGATTCAGCACCCTCTGAGTGAAGAAATTTCCCCTCATCTCAGTCCTAAATGGCCTACCTCTGAGACTGTGTCCCCTGGTTCTAGAACATCCTTCTTGTATTTACCCTGTCGAGCCCTGTAAGAATTTTGTATGTTTGAATGAGACCATCTCTTATTCTTATAAATTCCAGAGAATAAAGGCCCAGTCTATTTTTTCCTTCCTCATAGGACAATCCTTCCATCCCAGGATTAACTTAGTGAACTTTTGTTGCACTCCCTCAATGGCAAGTATATCTTTCCTTAGATATGGAGACCAAAACTGCACATGATACTCCAGGTACGGTCTCATCAAGACTGCAGTAAGACATCTTTTCTCCTATATTCAAATTCTCTTGTAATAAAGGCCAACACACCATTTGCCTTCTTAATTACTTGTTGCACCTGCGTGTTGGATTTCAGTGACTCATGAACAAGAACACCCAGGTCCCTTTGAAGTTCAACATTTCCCAGCTTCTCACCAATTAAGAAGTATTCTGTGGGCAGAATTTTCTGCCTGTCGGGCGGGCGGTGTGGGAGTGGGCGGGGGCAGGCGCGGACCCAATCAATGCCGCCAATCAGGTCTGCAATGCCATTTTATGTGGGCGGGCCAATTGGAAAGGTTAACTGAGTGGGCAAAAATTTGGCAGATGGAATATAATGTGGAGAAATGCGAGGTTATCCACATTTGTGGAGCGCTCCCTGTGCGGGCGGGGTGGGGATTGCCTGAGTCGGGAGTGCTCATGCGCGCGAAAGAGCGCAGAAATCTCCCTGAGGCACAGAGGTGCTAATCTCTTTTGTGGGACTTTGTTGCAAGCCTTCTGAAAGTCCAAGTAAACCACATCCACAGAGATGCCTCAGGGATGTCCCTCATGTGAAACTGACACATTAGCTGGGACATGTGCATGAATTGTAATTAAAAATTTTCTGAAAATTTTATATCATTCATGCCCGTGGATGAGGTTCCATGAAAAATGCAAAGGCCACCTGGGCTCTTCGTCTGCCTGCCAACCTTAAGGTTGGACAGGCAGCTCAGCTGATTGCCTTAATTAGTTTTTAACAGGCCTTAATAAGCCTTTGACAGTGCGGCGAGCACGTAGCCGAGTTGGCTGTGTGCCCACCGAACTGAAAATGTAAATGACACGCGGTGATGTTGGGACGCACATCCGACATTACCCCACGTCATTTTACTCCTCAGCGAGTGGGCCCTGCCCCCGCTCGCCGAGCCAAAGATTCTGCCCTGTATTTCTGTTTTTCCTCCAAAAGTGGATAACCTCACATTCCTCCGCATTATATTCCATCTGCCAAATTTTTGTCCACTCAGCTAACCTCCCCAAATGCCCTTGAAGCGTCTTTGCATTATCTTCACAACTCACACTTCCACCTTGTTCAGTGTCATCTGCAAACTTGAAAATATTACATTTAATCCCCACATCCAAATCATTGATGTAGATTGTGAATAGCAGGGGCCCAAGCACTGATCCTGATTAAAACATATAGGACATAAGGAATAGGACCTCTAGTAGGCCATTTGACTCTTCGATCCTGCTGCCACATTCAATAATCTAGTTGATCTACTTCTAGATGCATTATTTTCATATCCCTTATTTTTTTTAATTCTTTCATAGCACCAAAAATCTAATGACTTCTGTCTTAAATATAATCAATGATTGAGCATCCACAACTCTCTGGGGTAGAGAGTTCCAAAGATTCACTTTGAACGAAGAAATTTCTGCTCACCTCAGTCCTAAATGGAGACCTTTATCTTGAGACAGTTTGCCCTTGCCCCCATATTCTAGACTCCCCAGCCAGCGCAAACAACCTATCACTGTCTACCCGACACCCCTTAAGAATTTTATGCGTTTCAATTAAATCACCTCTCAAAATTCTAAACACCAGGGAATATAGGCCTAGTTTTTTTTTTATTCGTTCATGGGATGTGGGCTTCGCTGGCTGTGCCAGCATTTATTGCCCATCCCTAGTTGCCCTTGAGAAGGTGGTGGTGAGCTGCCTTCTTGAACTGCTAGTCTACTCAATCTCTTCTCATAGATCAAGCCCCCCATTCCAGGAACCAGTCTAGTGAATCTGTGATGCACTCCCCCTAGGACAAGTATGTGCTTCCTTGCGTAAGAATGTGGAAAGGAGACATGCTGGCATAGTGGTAATATCACTGGATTAGTAACCCAGAGGCCCAGGCTAATGCCCTGGGGACATGGGTAAAATCCCACAAAGGCACCTGGTGAAATTTACATTTGATTAATTAATAAATTTAATTGATTAAAAAAATCTAGAATTTGTAGCAAGTCAGTAATGATGCCATGGACCTATCATCGATTGTTGTAAAAACCCAACTGGTCACTAATGTCCTTCAGGGAAAAAACCTGCTGTCCTTACCTTGTCTGGCCTGGCCTACATGTGACTCCTTGGCATCAAGGCAACATTTGACCATTATGGCATCAAGGAACTAGGCTTGCCAACTGTAATTAAATGTATTTCTGGAGGTTTCATCACATGACTTGCCCCCAATCTGCCGCCATTAGTTGGCAGACTTATAAAGAAGACAAATGCACATGGGATACAGGGTAATTTGATAAATTGGATTCAAAATTGGCTTAGTTGTAGGAGACAGAGAGTAATGACAGAAGGATGCTTTAGTGACTGGACATCAGTGTCCAGTGGCTAACCACAGGGATCTGTGGTGGGTCCCCTATTATTTGTCATTTATATAAACGACATAGATGACTATGTGCGGGGCAGGATTAGTAAGTTTGCAGATGACACACAGATTGGCCGGGTGGTTAACAGTGAAGTTGAGTGTCTTGAGCTACAGGAAGATATAGACGGGATGGTCAAATGGGCAGATAAGTGGCAGATGGAATTTAACCCTGAAAAGTGTGAGTTGATACACTTTGGAAGGAGTAATTTGACAAGGAAGTATTCAATGAATAGCATGACACTAGGAAGTTCTGAGGAACAAAAGGACCTTGGCATGTGTGTCCATAAATCTCTGAAGGCAGAGGGGCATGTTAGTTGGGTGGTGAAAAAAGCATATGGGACACTTGCCTTTATCAATCGAGGCATAGATTACAAAAGTAGGGAGGTCATGTTGGAGTTGTATAGAACCTTAGTGAGGCCACAGCTGGAGTACTGTGTGCAGTTCTGGTCGCTACATTATAGGAAGGATGTGATTGCACTGGAGGGGGTGCAGAGGAGATTTACCAGGATGTTGCCTGGGATGTAACATTTAAGTTATGAAGAGAGGTTGGATAGACTTGGGTTGTTTTCGTTGGAGCAGAGAAGACTGAGGGGCAACCTGATCAAGATTATGAGGGGCATTGACAGGGTGGATAGGGAGCAGCTGTTCCCCTTAGTTGAAGGGTCAGTCATGAGGGGACAAAAGTTCAAGGTGAGGGGCAGGAGGTTTATGGGGGATGTGAGGAAAAGCTATTTTACCCAGAGGGTGGTGACGGTCTGGAATGCACTGCCTGGGAGGGTGGTGGAGGCGGGTTGCCTCACATTCTTAAAAAAGTACCTGGGTGAGCATTTGGCACATCATAACATTCAAGGCTATGGGCTATGTGCTGGTAAATGGGATTAGGTAGGTAGGTCAGGTGTTTCTCACGTGTCAGTGCAGACTCGATGGGCCAAAGGGCCCCTTCTGCACTGTGTGATTCTGTGATTCTGTGAACACATCCATTGTTGTGATGTATTGCCTTCCTCCACATTCCTACACTGAAAAGCAAAAAGCCTCGTTACCCCAGTTGGATGATACTTGACTGTCTGCCAAACAGCCTTTTTTTCCCCCCAATCTTCAATATTTTTATACCTGGTAAAGAGAAACATTTAAAGAAAATGACAAAACAAATTATTTTTAATGGTGTCCGGGAAATTGATCTTCAATTCCTGGAGACTTCAGGCCAATCCTGGAGGGTTGGCAACCCTATAAGGAGCTCTGGCAAAATTGAAGTCAATGGTAATCAGGTGGACAAACTCTGCACTGGTTGGAGTCATACTTGGCACAAAGGAAGATGATTGTAGTCGCTGGAGACCAGTCATCTCAATCCTAAGATATTGCTGCAGGAGTTCCTCAGGGTAGTGTCCTAGACCCAACCATCTTCAGCTGCTTCATCATTGACCTTCCTTCCATCTTAAGGTTAGAAGTGGGTATGTTCTCTGATGAATGCATAATATTCAGTACCATTTTGTCACAACCAATCCCTGAGTGAGGTTCCCCCAATTTGTTATGATCCCGGATGAGGTACCCCAAATTTTTATGCTCCCAGGTGAGGTGGAATGAACTGGCTCCCTTATTCAAGCCCCTCAGTTGGTCGCAACAAGGGGCTGAATTTTGCCCTTGACGGGCGGGCGGGCCCAACTGACTCGGCGGCGGGCAGGGAGCCGAACGCTGCCGCTGAAAAGGGCCCCGCCGCCATTTTACATGGGTGGGCCAATTAAGGCCCACCCAGTGTGATGCCCAACGGGGAGCGCTATGCGCTTCCTGTGGGGGCGGGGGGTGATTCCCCACCTGCGAGAGTGCGCTCTTTTGCACATGCGCGTGAAAGAGTGCACATCTCCCTGAGGCTAAGTGCTGCATCAGGGAGATCGCTGAAAGGTTGTGAAAGTTGAAAAGTAGAAAAATAAAAAAATCATTAACATGCCCCCCCCATGTGAAAATGTCACACGAGATGGGACATGTTAATAAAGTCCACAAAAACTTTATTAAACGTTTTTAAAGCGGAAATTAAACCTCATCCCGCCAATGGATGAGGTTTGTTAAAAAATCACTTACCCACCTGCCCATTGGGCCCGTGCGCTGAGCTGAAGTTTGCACGGGCTCCTCAAAATCATTGTCGATTGCCGACTTAAGGGCCTTAACAAGGCCTTTAATTAATGGCGGGTGCGCGTCGCACAACATAGCGTGCCTGCCGACCTAAACATTGCGATGCCGCGCGCTGACGTTGGGACGCTCGCGCGACATTTTAAGCGCTGACGTGCAGGCTCCGCCACCCGTGCGTCAGCCAGAAAATTCAGCCCAAGGTTAATTTGAAAAGGTTCCCCTCTCTCATGGATGCTTTTTCCCAGTCCAAATGTATTTATGTTTTAAAAGGAGCCAATTTAATCAAGCTATCTTGAGTCAAAGAAAGAGTGAGTTTATTAGTTACTAAAACGTGAGAACTAGCTGGTCAAATAAACCACATAGGAATTTTCTGGCAATGGTTACCTTACAGTCTCAGACAGCTTTTGCTTGTATGTCCTTTTTTTTAAAAAAAACACGTCTTAATTAAAATTTCAACATGTCCATAAGTAATTCGGAGATAGGATCCATGGTTATAACAATTTGCAGCTCCTCAGATATGGAAGCAGTATGTGACAATATGCAACAAAACCTGGACAAGATCTCGCTGATTAGTGGCAAATAACAATTGTGTCAGACAAGTGCCAGGCAATGATCATCTCGAACAAGAGAGAATCTAACCATTTCCACCAGAAATTCAACGGCATTACCACCATTGAATCCCCCACTATTGGCATTCACCATTGACCAGAAACTGAACTGGACTAGCCATATAAATACTGTGGCTACAAGAGCAGGTCAGAGGCTAGGAATCCTGCAATGAGTAACTCACCTCCTGACTCCCCAAAGCCTGTCCACCGTCTACAAGGCACAAGTCAGGAGTGTGATGGAATACTCTCCACTTGCCTGGATTAGTGCAGCTCCGACAACACTCAAGAAGCCCAATAAAGCAGCCTGCCTGATCAGCACCCCCTCCACCAACCTGAACATTCACTCCCTCCACCACTGACACAGAGTAGCAGCAGTGTGTGCACTATATAGAAGTTCACTGCAGCAACTCACCAAAGCTCCTTCAACAGCACCCTCTAAACTTGTGACCCCTCCCACCTAGAAGGGCAAGGACAGCAGATCCATGGGAACACCATCAACTGGAAATTCCCCTCGAAACCACTCACTATCCTGACTTGGAACTATATCACCATTCCTTCACTGTCACAGGGTGAAAATCCTGGAATTCCCTCCCTAACAGCACTGTAGTGCACTTGCACCAGATAGACTGGAGCAGTTCAAAGCGGCGGCTAACCACCACCAGGCAATTAGGGTTGGGCAACAAATTCTGGCCTTACCAGTGACCCCTACTTTCCACGAAAGAATGAGAAAAACAATAAGGAGTAGTTTTGGTGATGGGTAAATAGCTTGGATGGTTGCAAGGGGGAGAGAAAGGACTAGAAGGAAATGCTAATAGAGATGAATTAGGCTGGGAGAAGGCACGTTTGGAGCATAAAGACCAGCATGGAGCTGTAGGGCTGAATGTCCCTGTGCTTACACAAAATACTTTGTAATACTTTGTCATTCTTCAATGCAAGTCTTTCTTATTGGGCGTGTTCTCACAATGTTGATTTGAGAAATAATTTAATGAAAGTAGCAATCACACATAGCTCAGCATTTAGTGGTTTGGCTAGACACAGAAACTACTGCACGGACATGTCTTACATCAGTGAGTGATTCACATTACTTTAGGAAGAATCAGGTTGGGTAGAGTAGTGTAGTTGTTATGATATTAGACTGTCAACCTAAAGGTCATAAATTCACATCTCACGATGGTAGGTTGTGACATTGAATTCAGTGAATTTCTGGAACCAGATCATGGAAGTTGCTAGATTGTTGTTTAAAACCCAGCTCTTATTCTACCAGCCCCTACTGCTCTGTGACTCTCCTGGTTCATCCTTGGGGAATGTAGGGATTGGCAATTAATGTTGCCTACAAATGAAAATCTTATAATGAGAAATGTATGAATGAATATGTATCATTTTAACCCAACTTGGTATAAGAACCAGTTTTTCTTCCATTGTTGTCATTGATATTGGTTGAAAAGGCTTCGATCGTAAATAGCAATATAATTTTGGGCAGAAAATGCTGGAAAAAGTCAGAGCTCTGAAGAAGGGTCATACGGACTCAAAACGTTAACTCTCTTTCTATCTCCACAGATGCTCCTAGACCTACTAAGTTTTTCCAGCATTTTCTGTTTTTGTTTCAGATTTCCAGCATCTGCAGTATTTTGCTTTTATTTTTTAATTTTGGGCAGCCTTTAGCGAGTTTGCAACCGGTACAAAGCCACAGCAGAAAACTGCCTGTAACCTGATGTTAAATTTGTGGTGTTGCTGAGAGAGGCCCCTATGGGGAGATTGATGCTCCTTACAAGACATGAGGGGGAGAGGATTTTATAGAGCCTGCAAGAGCAGGAAACATGATGTGACTGAATTAGGCAGGTTGTGAAATTTTGATTTCCTGATGGCGCTTTGAGATGCAGAGGTAACGTCAGCAGTGTGTTAGCAGCATGCTGGGTCTCATGCTGGCCTGTGGTCGGTTCGTACCTGTAGCTTGGACAGTAATTATTCTCTTACCTTATTTGGTTCTCCCCATCAACCACAACCCTACCGCCCCCCACACCCTCCTACCCCACACCCAGGACGCATTGGGAAGTGGAAGAGGGATCCAAGGGAGGACAGAGGATGGGGTAGGGGGCTTGGAGGAGTGGATGAGGGAAGGGCCTGCCATCCTGGCACTGATGTGGGGTTGGAGGGCTTGATCAAGACAGTCAGTATTGTCCAAATGTAGAGATAAAAACAAAAAACTACTGTGGATGCTGGAAATCCAAAACAAAAACAGAATTACCTGGAAAAACTCAGCAGGTCTGGCAGCATCGGCGGAGAAGAAAAGAGTTGACGTTTCGAGTCCTCATGACCCTTCAACAGAACTGAGTAATATTAGGAGAGGGGTGAAATATAAGCTGGTTTAAGGTGGGGGGTGGGGGGAGAGAAGGTGGTGGGGGGGGGGTGGTGTTTGTAGGGAGAAGCAAGCAGTGAAAGGAGCAGATAATCAAAAGATGTCACAGACAAAGGAACAAAGAGGTGTTAAAGGTGGTGATATTATCTAAACGAATGTGCTAATTAAGAATGGATGGCAGGACACACAAGGTACAGCTGTAGTGGGGGTGGGGTGGAAAGACTGACAGGGCATTAAAGGTATAGATTTCGAAATAATGGAAATAGGTGGGAAAAGAAAAATCTATATAAATTATTGAAAAAACAAAAGGGAGGGGGAAGAAATGGGAAGGGGGTGGGGATGGAGGAGGGAGTTCAAGATCTAAAGTTGTTGAATTCAATATTCAGTCCGGAAGGCTGTAAAGTGCCTAGTCAGAAGATGAGGTGCTATTCCTCCAGTTTGCGTTGGGCTTCACTGGAATAATGCAGCAAGCCAAGGACAGACATGTGGGCAAGAGAGCAGGGTGGAGTGTTAAAATGGCAAGCAACAGGGAGGTTTGGGTCTTTCGTGCGGACAGCAAGGGGTTTCCACAGTGTGAAACTGTGAGAGGAGAGCCGGGATTTTCGCAGACTAAAACAGCAAGAGGAGAGCAGGGATTTTCACAGTATAAAACAGCGAGAGGAGAGCAGGGATTTTCACAGTATAAAACAGCGAGAGGAGAGCAGGGATTTTCACAGTGTAAAACAGCGAGAGGAGAGCAGGGATTTGCACAGTTCAAAACATTGACAGGAGAGCCGGGAGTTTCACAGTGTAAAACAGCGACAGGTGCGTATGGATTTTCACAGTGTAAAACAGCGAGAGGAGAGCAGGGTTTTTCACAGTGTGAAACTATAAGAGCAGAGCCGGGATTTTCACAGTGTAAAACAGCAAGAGGAAAGCCTGGATTTTCACAGTGTAAAACAGTGAGAGTTGAGCAGGGATTTTCACAGAGTAAAACAGCGAGAGGAGAGCAGGGTTTTTCACAGTGTGAAACTGTGAGAGGAGAGCCGTGATTTTCACAGTGTTTAACAGCGAGAGGGGAGCCGGGATATTCACAGTGTAAATCAGCGAGAGGAGAGCCGGGATTTTCACAGTGTAAAACAGTGAGAGTTGAGCAGGGATTTTCACAGAGTAAAACAGCGAGAGGGGAGCAGGGATTTTCACAGTGTGAAGCTGTGAGAGGAGAGCCGTGATTTTCACAGTGTTTAACAGCGAGAGGGGAGCCGGGATATTCACAGTGTAAATCAGCGAGAGGAGAGCAGGGGTTTTCGCATTGTAAAACTGTGATAGGAGAGCCAGGATTTTCAGTCTAAAACAGCGAGAGGAGAGCCGGGGTTTTCACAATATAAAACAGCAAGAGGAGAGCAGGGAATTTTACAGTTTAAAACAGTGAGAGGAGAGCTGGATTTTCACCGTGTAAAACTGTGAGAGGAAAGCAGGGATTTTCAATGTTAAACAGTGAAAGGAGAGCAGGGATTTTCACAGTTTAAAACAGTGAGAGGTGAGCAGGGATTTTCACAGTTTAAAATAGTGAGAGGAGAGCAGGGATTTTCACAGTGTAAAACAGCAAGAGGAGAACCGGGATTTTCACAGAGTAAAACAGGGAGAGGAGAGCAGGGATTTTCACAGTTTAAAATAGTGAGAGGAGAGCAGGGATTTTCACAGTGTAAAACAGCGAGAGGAGAACCGGGATTTTCACAGAGTAAAACAGGGAGAGGAGAGCAGGGATTTTCACAGTGTAAAACAGCGAGAGGAGTGCAGGGATTTTCACAGTGCAGAACAGTGAGAGGAGAGCAAGGATTTTCACAGTGTAAAACTATGAGAGGGGAGCATGGATTTTCACAGTGTAAAACAGCGAGAGGGGAGCAGGGATTTTCACAGTGTAAAACTATGAGAGGGGAGCATGGATTTTCACAGTGTAAAACAGCGAGAGGAGAGCAGGGATTTTCACAGTATAGAACAGCGAGAGGAGAGCAGGGATTTTCACAGTATAAAACAGCGAGAGGAGAGCATGGATTTTCACAGTGTAAAACAGCGAGAGGAGAGCAGGGATTTTCACAGTATAAAACAGCGAGAGAGAAGCAGGGATTTTCACAGTGCAGAACAGCGAGAGGCGAGCAGGGATTTGCACAGTTGAAAACATCGACAGGAGAGCCGGGAGTTTCACAGTGTAAAACCGCGAGAGGAGTGCAGGGATTTTCACAGTGTAAAACCGCGAGAGGAGTGCAGGGATTTTCACAGTGTAAAACAGCGACAGGTATGTATGGATTTTCACAGTGTAAAAGAGTGAGAGGAGAGCCGGGAGTTTCACAGTGTAAAACAGTGAGAGTTGAGCAAGGATTTTCACAGAGTAAAACAGCGAGAGGTGTGTATGGATTTTAACGGTGTAAAACAACGCGAGGAGAACAGGGGTTTTCACAGTGTAAAACAGCAAGAGGTGTGTATGGATTTTCACAGTGTAAAACAGTGAGAGGAGAACAGGGGTTTTCACAGTGTAAAACAGCGAGAGGTGTGTATGGATTTTCACAGTGTAAAACAGTGAGAGGAGAACAGGGGTTTTCACAGTGTGAAACTATGAGAGCAGAGCCGGGATTTTCACAGTGTAAAACAGCAAGAGGAAAGCCTGGATTTTCACAGTGTAAAACAGTGAGAGTTGAGCAGGGATTTTCACAAAGTAAAACAGCGAGAGGGGAGCAGGGTTTTTCACAGTGTGAAACTGTGAGAGGAGAGCCGTGATTTTCACAGTGTTTAACAGCGAGAGGGGAGCCGGGATATTCACAGTGTAAATCAGCGAGAGGAGAGCAGGGGTTTTTGCATTGTAAAACTGTGATAGGAGAGCCGGGAATTTCAGTCTAAAACAGCGAGAGGAGAGCCGGTCTTTTCACAGTGTAAAACAGCGAGAGGAGAGCCAGGGTTTTCACAATGTAAAGCAGCGAGAGGAGAGCAGGGAATTTCACAGTTTAAAACAGTGAGAGGAGAGCTGGATTTTCACCGTGTAAAACTGTGAGAGGAGAGCAGGGATTTTCACTGTTAAACAGTGAAAGGAGAGCAGGGATTTTCACAGTTTAAAACAGTGAGAGGTGAGCAGGGATTTTCACAGTGCCAAACAGCGAGAGGAGAGCAGGGATTTTCAGAGCGTAAAACTGTGAGAGGAGAGCAGGAATTTTCACAGTGTAAAACAGCGAGAGGAGAGCAGGGATTTTCACAGTGTAAAAAAGCGAGAGGAGAGCAGAGATTTTCACAGTGTAAAACAGTGAGAGCAGAGCAGGGGTTTTCGCAGTATAAAAGTGAGAGAGGAGAGCAGGGATTTTTACAGTGTAAAACAGCAACAGGAGGGCAGGGATTTTCAGAGTGTAAAACTGTGAGAGGGGAGCAGGGATTTTCACAGTGTAAAACAGTGAGAGCAGAGCAGGGGTTTACGCAGTATAAAAGTGTGAGAGGAGGGCAGGGATTTTCAGAGTGTAAAACTGTGAGAGGAGAGCTGGGATTTTAACAGTGTAAAACAGCGAGAGGAGAGCTGGGATTTTAACAGTGTAAAAAAGCAAGAGGGGAGCAGGGATTTGCACAGTGTAAAACAGCGAGAGGAAAGCAGGGATTTTCACAGTTTAAAACAGTGAGAGGACAGCCAGGATTTTCACGGTGTTAAACAGTGAGAGGAGTGCAGGGATTTTCACAGTGTAAAACAGCGAGAGGAAAGCAGGGATTTCCACAGTGTAAAACAGTGAGAGGAAAGCAGGGATTTTCACAGTGTGAAACAACGAGAGGAAAGCAGGGATTTTCACAGTGTAAAACAACGAGAGGAAAGCAGGGATTTTCACAGTGTAAAACAGTGAGAGGAGAGCAGGGATTTTCACAGTGTAAAACAGCGAGAGGAAAGCAGGGATTTTCACAGTGTAAAACAGCGAGAGGAGAGCAGGGATTTTCACAGTATAAAACAGCGAGAGGAGAGCAGGGATTTTCACAGTTTTAAACAGCGAGAGGAGAGCAGGGATTTGCACAGTTGAAAACATCGACAGGAGAGCCGGGATTTTCACAGTGTAAAACAGCGACAGGTGCGTATGGATTTTCACAGTGTAAAACAGCGAGAGGAGAGCAGGGTTTTTCACAGTGTGAAACTATAAGAGCAGAGCCGGGATTTTCACAGTGTAAAACAGCAAGAGGAAAGCCTGGATTTTCACAGTGTAAAACAGTGAGAGTTGAGCAGGGATTTTCACAGAGTAAAACAGCGAGAGGAGAGCAGGGTTTTTCACAGTGTGAAACTGTGAGAGGAGAGCCGTGATTTTCACAGTGTTTAACAGCGAGAGGGGAGCCGGGATATTCACAGTGTAAATCAGCGAGAGGAGAGCCGGGATTTTCACAGTGTAAAACAGTGAGAGTTGAGCAGGGATTTTCACAGAGTAAAACAGCGAGAGGGGAGCAGGGATTTTCACAGTGTGAAGCTGTGAGAGGAGAGCCGTGATTTTCACAGTGTTTAACAGCGAGAGGGGAGCCGGGATATTCACAGTGTAAATCAGCGAGAGGAGAGCAGGGGTTTTCGCATTGTAAAACTGTGATAGGAGAGCCAGGATTTTCAGTCTAAAACAGCGAGAGGAGAGCCGGGGTTTTCACAATATAAAACAGCAAGAGGAGAGCAGGGAATTTTACAGTTTAAAACAGTGAGAGGAGAGCTGGATTTTCACCGTGTAAAACTGTGAGAGGAAAGCAGGGATTTTCAATGTTAAACAGTGAAAGGAGAGCAGGGATTTTCACAGTTTAAAACAGTGAGAGGTGAGCAGGGATTTTCACAGTTTAAAATAGTGAGAGGAGAGCAGGGATTTTCACAGTGTAAAACAGCAAGAGGAGAACCGGGATTTTCACAGAGTAAAACAGGGAGAGGAGAGCAGGGATTTTCACAGTTTAAAATAGTGAGAGGAGAGCAGGGATTTTCACAGTGTAAAACAGCGAGAGGAGAACCGGGATTTTCACAGAGTAAAACAGGGAGAGGAGAGCAGGGATTTTCACAGTGTAAAACAGCGAGAGGAGTGCAGGGATTTTCACAGTGCAGAACAGTGAGAGGAGAGCAAGGATTTTCACAGTGTAAAACTATGAGAGGGGAGCATGGATTTTCACAGTGTAAAACAGCGAGAGGGGAGCAGGGATTTTCACAGTGTAAAACTATGAGAGGGGAGCATGGATTTTCACAGTGTAAAACAGCGAGAGGAGAGCAGGGATTTTCACAGTATAGAACAGCGAGAGGAGAGCAGGGATTTTCACAGTATAAAACAGCGAGAGGAGAGCATGGATTTTCACAGTGTAAAACAGCGAGAGGAGAGCAGGGATTTTCACAGTATAAAACAGCGAGAGAGAAGCAGGGATTTTCACAGTGCAGAACAGCGAGAGGCGAGCAGGGATTTGCACAGTTGAAAACATCGACAGGAGAGCCGGGAGTTTCACAGTGTAAAACCGCGAGAGGAGTGCAGGGATTTTCACAGTGTAAAACCGCGAGAGGAGTGCAGGGATTTTCACAGTGTAAAACAGCGACAGGTATGTATGGATTTTCACAGTGTAAAAGAGTGAGAGGAGAGCCGGGAGTTTCACAGTGTAAAACAGTGAGAGTTGAGCAAGGATTTTCACAGAGTAAAACAGCGAGAGGTGTGTATGGATTTTAACGGTGTAAAACAACGCGAGGAGAACAGGGGTTTTCACAGTGTAAAACAGCGAGAGGTGTGTATGGATTTTCACAGTGTAAAACAGTGAGAGGAGAACAGGGGTTTTCACAGTGTAAAACAGCGAGAGGTGTGTATGGATTTTCACAGTGTAAAACAGTGAGAGGAGAACAGGGGTTTTCACAGTGTGAAACTATGAGAGCAGAGCCGGGATTTTCACAGTGTAAAACAGCAAGAGGAAAGCCTGGATTTTCACAGTGTAAAACAGTGAGAGTTGAGCAGGGATTTTCAAAGTGTAAAACAGCGAGAGGTGTGTATGGATTTTCACAGTGTAAAACAGTGAGAGGAGAACAGGGGTTTTCACAGTGTAAAACAGCGAGAGGTGTGTATGGATTTTCACAGTGTAAAACAGTGAGAGGAGAACAGGGGTTTTCACAGTGTAAAACAGCGAGAGGTGTGTATGGATTTTCACAGTGTAAAACAGTGAGAGGAGAACAGGGGTTTTCACAGTGTGAAACTATGAGAGCAGAGCCGGGATTTTCACAGTGTAAAACAGCAAGAGGAAAGTCTGGATTTTCACAGTGTAAAACAGTGAGAGTTGAGCAGGGATTTTCACAAAGTAAAACAGCGAGAGGGGAGCAGGGTTTTTCACAGTGTGAAACTGTGAGAGGAGAGCCGTGATTTTCACAGTGTTTAACAGCGAGAGGGGAGCCGGGATATTCACAGTGTAAATCAGCAAGAGGAGAGCAGGGGTTTTTGCATTGTAAAACTGTGATAGGAGAGCCGGGAATTTCAGTCTAAAACAGCGAGAGGAGAGCCGGTCTTTTCACAGTGTAAAACAGCGAGAGGAGAGCCAGGGTTTTCACAATGTAAAGCAGCGAGAGGAGAGCAGGGAATTTCACAGTTTAAAACAGTGAGAGGAGAGCTGGATTTTCACCGTGTAAAACTGTGAGAGGAGAGCAGGGATTTTCACTGTTAAACAGTGAAAGGAGAGCAGGGATTTTCACAGTTTAAAACAGTGAGAGGTGAGCAGGGATTTTCACAGTGCCAAACAGCGAGAGGAGAGCAGGGATTTTCAGAGCGTAAAACTGTGAGAGGAGAACCAAAATTTTCACAGTGTAAAACTGTGAGAGGAGAGCAAAGATTTTCACAGTGTAAAACAGTGAGAGCAGAGCAGGGGTTTTCGCAGAATAAAAGTGTGAGAGGAGGGCAGGGATTTTCAGAGTGTAAAACTGTGAGAGGAGAGCAGGGATTTTCACAGTGTGAAACAGCGAGAGGAGAGCAGGGATTTTCACAGTTTAAAACAGTGAGAGGACAGCCAGGATTTTCACGGTGTTAAACAGCGAGAGGAAAGCAGGGATTTTCACAGTGTAAAACAGCGAGAGGAAAGCAGGGATTTTCACAGTGTAAAACAACGAGAGGAAAGCAGGGATTTTCACAGTGTAAAACAACGAGAGGAAAGCAGGGATTTTCACAGTGTAAAACAGTGAGAGGAGAGCAGGGATTTTCACAGTGTAAAACAGCGAGAGGAAAGCAGGGATTTTCACAGTGTAAAACAGCGAGAGGAGAGCATGGATTTGCACATTTCAAAACAGCGAGAGGAGAGCATGGATTTTCACAGTTTTAAACAGTGAGGGGAGAGCCGGAATTTTCACAGTTTAAAATAGCGAGAGGAGAGCAGTGATGTTTGCAGTTTTATGCAGTGAGAAGAGGGCAGTGTTTTTCACAGTATTAAACAGTGAGAGGAGAACAGGGGTTTTCGCAGTGTAAAAGTGTGAGAGGAGAGCAGGGATTTTCACAGTGTTAAACAGTGAGAGGAGAGCCAGGATTTTCACAGTTTAAAACAGTGAGAGGACAGCCAGGATTTTCACGGTGTTAAACAGTGAGAGGAGTGCAGGGATTTTCACAGTGTAAAACAGCGAGAGGAAAGCAGGGATTTCCACAGTGTAAAACAGTGAGAGGAAAGCAGGGATTTTCACAGTGTGAAACAACGAGAGGAAAGCAGGGATTTTCACAGTGTAAAACAACGAGAGGAAAGCAGGGATTTTCACAGTGTAAAACAGTGAGAGGAGAGCAGGGATTTTCACAGTGTAAAACAGCGAGAGGAAAGCAGGGATTTTCACAGTGTAAAACAGCGAGAGGAGAGCAGGGATTTTCACAGTATAAAACAGCGAGAGGGGAGCAGGGATTTTCACAGTGTAAAACAGCGAGAGGAAAGCAGGGATTTTCACAGTGTAAAACAGCGAGAGGAGAGCAGGGATTTTCACAGTGCAAAACAGTGAGAGGAGAGCAGGGGTTTTCGCAGTATAAAAGTGTGAGAGGAGAGCTGGGATTTTGAAAGTGTAAAACAGCAATAGGAGGGCAGGAATTTTGAAAGTGTAAAACAGCGAGAGGAGAGCAGGGATTTGCACAGTTTAAAACAGTGAGAGGGAAGCTGGGATTTTCACAGTGTAAAACTATGAGAGGTGATCAGGGATTTTCACAGTGTAAAACAGCAAGAAGTGACGCGGGATTTTCACAGCGTAAATCGGCGAGTGTAGTGCCTGGGATTTGCACTGTCTAAAACACCGAGACGAGAGCAGGGGTTTTCACAGTGTAAAACTATGAGAGGGGAGCATGGATTTTCAGAGTGTATAAAAATGAGAGGAGAGCAGGGATTTTCACAGTTCAAAGCAGTGACAGGAGGGCAGGGATTCTCACTTTGTAAAACAGCGAGAGGAGAGCAGGGATTTTCACAGTTTAAAACAGCGAGAGAAGAGCTGAGATTTTAACAGTATAAAAGAGCAAGAGGAGAGCAGGAATTTTCACAGTTTTAAACAGTGAGAGGAGAGCCGGAATGTTCACAGTTTAAAACAGCGAGAGGAGGGCAGGGATTTTCGCAGTTTAATGCAGTGAGAGGAGAGCAGTTTTTTTCACAGTGTAAAACAGCGAGAGGAGAACAGGGGTTTTCGCAGTATCAAGGTATGAGAGGAGAGCAGGGATTTTCACAGTGTAAAACAGCGAGAGGAGAGCAGGGATTTGCACAGCACTAAACTGTGAGAGGAGAGCAGGGATTTTCACAGTGTAAAACAGTGAGAGGGAATCGCGGATTCTCAGAGTTTAACACAGCGAGAGGAGAGCCAGAATTTTCACAGTGTGAAACTGTGAGAGGAGAGCAGGGATTTTCACAGTGTAAAACAGCGAGAGGAGAGCAGGAATTTTCACAGTGTAAAACAGCGAGAGGAGAGCAGGGATTTTCACAGTGTAAAAAAGCGAGAGGAGAGCAGAGATTTTCACAGTGTAAAACAGTGAGAGCAGAGCAGGGGTTTTCGCAGTATAAAAGTGAGAGAGGAGAGCAGGGATTTTTACAGTGTAAAACAGCAACAGGAGGGCAGGGATTTTCAGAGTGTAAAACTGTGAGAGGGGAGCAGGGATTTTCACAGTGTAAAACAGTGAGAGCAGAGCAGGGGTTTACGCAGTATAAAAGTGTGAGAGGAGGGCAGGGATTTTCAGAGTGTAAAACTGTGAGAGGAGAGCTGGGATTTTAACAGTGTAAAACAGCGAGAGGAGAGCTGGGATTTTAACAGTGTAAAAAAGCAAGAGGGGAGCAGGGATTTGCACAGTGTAAAACAGCGAGAGGAAAGCAGGGATTTTCACAGTGTAAAACAATGAGAGGAAAGCAGGGATTTTCACAGTGCGAAACAGTGAGAGGAGAGCAGGGGTTTTCACAGTGCAAAACAGCAAGAGGAGAGCAGGGATTTTCACAGTGTAAAACAGCGAGAGGAGAGCAAGGATTTTCACAGTGTAAAACTATGAGAGGTGATCATGGATTTTCACAGTGTAAACAAGCGAGAGGAGAGCAGGGATTTTCACAGTGTAAAACAGCGAGAGGAGAGCAAGGGTTTTCACAGTGTAAAACTATGAGAGGTGATCATGGATTTTCACAGTGTAAACAAGCAAGAGGAGAGCTGGAATTTTCACAGTGTGAAACAGTGAGAGGGAATCGCGGATTCTCAGAGTTTAACACAGCGAGAGGAGAGCCAGAATTTTCACAGTGTAAAACTGTGAGAGGAGAGCGGGGATTTTCACAGTGTAAAACTGTGAGAGGAGAGCAAAGATTTTCACAGTGTAAAACAGTGAGAGCAGAGCAGGGGTTTTCGCAGAATAAAAGTGTGAGAGGAGGGCAGGGATTTTCAGAGTGTAAAACTGTGAGAGGAGAGCAGGGATTTTCACAGTGTGAAACAGCGAGAGGAGAGCAGGGATTTTCACAGTTTAAAACAGTGAGAGGACAGCCAGGATTTTCACGGTGTTAAACAGCGAGAGGAAAGCAGGGATTTTCACAGTGTAAAACAGCGAGAGGAAAGCAGGGATTTTCACAGTGTAAAACAACGAGAGGAAAGCAGGGATTTTCACAGTGTAA
Source organism: Cetorhinus maximus (assembly GCF_964194155.1). Lineage (NCBI taxonomy): Eukaryota > Metazoa > Chordata > Chondrichthyes > Lamniformes > Cetorhinidae > Cetorhinus > Cetorhinus maximus. The sequence continues at coordinate 101,848 of NW_027596636.1, forward strand.
AACAACGAGAGGAAAGCAGGGATTTTCACAGTGTAAAACAGTGAGAGGAGAGCATGGATTTGCACATTTCAAAACAGCGAGAGGAGAGCATGGATTTTCACAGTTTTAAACAGTGAGGGGAGAGCCGGAATTTTCACAGTTTAAAATAGCGAGAGGAGAGCAGTGATGTTTGCAGTTTTATGCAGTGAGAAGAGGGCAGTGTTTTTCACAGTATTAAACAGTGAGAGGAGAACAGGGGTTTTCGCAGTGTAAAAGTGTGAGAGGAGAGCAGGGATTTTCACAGTGTTAAACAGTGAGAGGAGAGCCAGGATTTTCACAGTGTTAAACAGTGAGAGGAGAGCCAGGATTTTCACAGTGTTAAACAGTGAGAGGAGAGCCAGGATTTTCACAGTGTAAAACAGCGAGAGGAGAGCCAGGATTTTCACAGTGTAAAACAGTGAGAGGAGAGCCAGGATTTTCACAGTGTTAAACAGTGAGAGGAGAGCAGGGATTTTCACAGTGTAAAACAGCGAGAGGAAAGCAGGGATTTTCACAGTGTAAAACAGCGAGAGGAGAGCAGGGATTTTCACAGTGTAAAACAACGAGAGGAAAGCAGGGATTTTCACAGTGCAAAACAGCGAGAGGAGAGCAGGGGTTTTCACAGTGTAAAACAACGAGAGGAAAGCAGGGATTTGCACATTTCAAAACAGCGAGAGGAGAGCAGGGGTTTTCACAGCGTAAAACAGCCAGAGGAAACACGGGATTTTCACAGTGTAAAACAGCGAGAGGAGAGCACGGGTTTTCACAGTGTAAAAAAGCCAGAGGAGAGCAGGGATTTGCACAGTTCAAAGCAGTGATAGGAGAGCCGGGATTTTCACAGTATAAAACAGGGAGAGGAGAGCGGGGATTTTCACAGTATAAAACAGGGAGAGGAGAGCAGGGATTTTCACAGTATAAAACAGGGAGAGAAGAGCAGGGATTTTCAGAGTGTAAAACAGCGAGAGGGGAGCAGGATTTTTTACAGTGTGAACCTGTGAGAGGAGAGCCTGGCTTTTCACACTGTATAACAGCGAGAGGGGAGCTGGGATTTTCACAGTGCAAAACAGCGAGAGCAGAGCAGGGGTTTTCGCAGTGTAAAACTGTGAGACGAGAGCCTGGATTTTCACAGTGTAAAACAGCGAGAGGGGAGCAGGGTTTTCACAGTATAAAACTATGAGAGGGGAGCATGGATTTTCACAGTGTAAAAAAGCGAGAAGAGAGCCGTGAGTTTCACAGTGTAAAACAGCAAGAGGAGAGCAGGGATATTCACAGTGTAAAACAGCGAGAGGGGAGCAGGGTTTTCACAGTGTAAAACAGCGAGAGGAGAGCAGGGATATTCACAGTGTAAAACAGTGAGAGGAGAGCAGGGATATTCACAGTGTAAAACAGCGAGAGGAGAGCAGGGATTTTCGGCAGAAACCATCTCCTTTTGAGTTATATTTCGGAATGTGGACATGGTCTGAGTTGAAAGAAAGCAGATTCTGGGCAAAAGGCAAGCTTGTTTTCTTCCTTTCTAAAAATACACAAGAAAATGGGTTAAAAATCCACCTTCAAGCCTGATCTGTGTGTTCTTTTTCTGGTGTGCTAGTGTCTGCTGTGAGGGTTACAGCAGGAGAACATTAACTAGGCAACCCTGCAACTTGCAGATAAATGTCTCTATATCTCTCTATCTCTCTTGCTGGAGGGATGTCAGGAAAGCCACAGTCAAAAAGGAAATAGGACAGCTCCTTCAGCTAACCTGCAGCACCAAGTGTCTTCAAACCAACTGCTCAACTGCAAAAGTCAGCTCTACCGGGATCATCCAACTTAACGGCTGCAACGTTTCAGCAACTACTCCTCATGGACAAGCCAAAGACTGATTTGTTTTATTAACAGGGAGGCAGTGGCGTAGTGGTATTGTCGCTGGACTGGTAGTCCTTACTAACACCTGGGGGCTTGTGGCAAAATTGGGAGAGCTGTCTCACAGACTAGTCAAACAACATGTACTCTGGGTGGGGGACTTCAATGTCCATCACCAAGAGTGGCACAGTAGCACCACCACAGACCAAACAGGCCGAGTCCTAAAGGACACAGCTGCTAGATTGGGTCTGTCACAAGCGGTGAGGGAACCAACAAGAGGGAAAAACATACTTGACTTCATCCTCACCAACCTGTCTGCCGCAGATGCATCTGTCCATCTACCAACAGTGTCGGTAGGAGTGACCACCGCACAGTCCTTGTGGAGACAAAGTGCCGTCTGCACATTAAGAATACACTCCACTGTGTTGTGTGGCCCTACTGCCATGCTAAATTCCAAACAGATCTAGCAACTCAAGGCTGGCAACCATGAGGCGCTTTGGGCCATCAGCAGCAGCAGAATTGTATACAAACAAACACCTCATGGCCCGGCATTGCGACCCAACCAGGGGATCAACCCTGGTTCAATGAAGAGTGCAGGAGGACATGCCAGGAGCAGCACCAGGCATGCCTTAAAATGAGGTGTCAACCTGGTAAAGCTACAACACAAGCAGCAAGTGATAGACAGAGCTAAGCAATTCCACAGACAACAGATCAGATCTAAGCTCTGCAGTCCTGCCACAACCAGCTGTGAATGGTGGTGGACAATTAAACAACTCATTGGAGGAGGAGGCTCCACAAGTACCCCAAACCTCAAAGGTCGGGGAGCTCAGCATGTCAGTGCAAAAGATTAGGCTGAAGCATTTGCTACAATGTTCAGCCAGAAGTGCAGAGTGGATGATCCATCTCGGCCTCCTCCAGAAGTCCCCAGCATCACAGATGCCAGTCTACAACCAATTTGATTCACTCCAAGTAATATCAAGAAACGGCTGAAGGCATTGGATACTGCAAAGGCTATGGGCCCTGACAATATTCTGGCAATAGTACTGAAGAACTGTGCTCCAGAACTTGCCGTGCCCCTGGCCAAGCTGTTCTAGTACAGCTACAACACTGGCGTCTATCGGTTATGTGGCAAATTTCCCAGGTATGTCCTGTACACAAAAAGCGAGACAAATCCAACCTGGCCAATTATGCCCCATCAGTCTACTCTCGATCATTAGTAAAGTAATGGGAGGGATCATCAACAGTGCTATCAAGCAGCACTTGCTTAGCAATAACCTGCTCACTGACGCTCAGTTTGAGTTTTGCCAGGGCCACTCAGCTCCTGGCCTCATTACAGCCTTTGTTCAAACATGGACAAAAGAGCTGAAATCCAGAGGTGAGGTGAGAGTGACTGCCCTTGACATCAAGTTTGACCGAGTGTAGCATCAAAGAGCCCTAGCAAAACTGGAGTCAATGAGAATCGGGGAAAACTCTTCCACTGGTTAGAGTCATACTTAGCAAAAAGATTGTTGTGATTATTGAAGGTCAGTCACCTCAGCTCCAGGACATCACTGCAGGAATTCCTCAGGGTAATGTCCTAGGCCCAACCATCTTCAGCTGCTTCATCAATGACCTTCCTTCCATCATAAGGTAAGAAGCCCATGGTGTTAGAGGCAAGGTACTAGCATGGATAGAAGATTGGCTGTCTGGCAGGAGGCAGAGACTGGGTATAAGGGGGTCCTCCTCAGGATGGCGGCCGGTGACTAGTGGAGTTCCGCAGGGGTCAGTGTTGGGACCACAACTTTTCACTTTATACATTAATGATCTAGATGAAGGAACTGAGGGCATTCTGGCTAAGTTTGCAGATGATACAAAGATAGGTGGAGGGACAGGTAGTATTGAGAGAGGCTGCAGAAGGATTTAGACAAGTTAGGAGAATGGGCAAAGAAGTGGCAGATGGAATACAACGTGGGCAAGTGTGAGGTCATGCACTTTGGTAGGAAGAATAGACTATTTTCTAAATGGGGAGAGAATTCAAAAATCTGGAGTGCAAAGGGACTTGGGAGTCCTAGTCCAGGAATTTCTTAAGGTTAACTTGCAGCTTGAGTCAGTAGTTAGGAAGGCAAATGCAATGTCGGCATTTATTTCGAGAGGACTAGAATATAAAAGCAGAGATGTGCTGCTGAGGCTTTATAAGGCTCTGGTCAGATCACATTTAGAATATTGTGAGCAATCAGGAATGATGTGCTGGCCCTAGAGAGGGTCCAGAGGAGGTTCACGAGAATGATCCCAGGAATGAAAGGCTTAACATATGAGGAACATTTGAGGACTCTGGGTCTATACTCGATGGAGTTTAGAAGGATGAGGGGGGATCTGATTGAAACTTACAGAATACTGAAAGGCCTGGATAGAGTGGACATGGGGAAGATGTTTCCATTAGTAGGAGAGACTAGGACCCGAGGGCACAACCTCAGAGTAAAGGGAAGACCTTTTAGAACAGAGATGAGGAGAAACTTCTTTAGCCAGACAGTGGTGAATCTATGGAATTCATTGCCACAGAAGGCTGTGGAGGTCAGGTCATTGAGTGTATTTAAGACCGAGATAGATAGGTTCTTGATTGATAAGGGGATCAAAGGTTATGGGGAGAAGGCAGGAGAATGGGGTTGAGGAACTTATCAGCCATGATTGAATGGCGGAGCAGACTCAATGGGCCGAATGGCCTAATTTCTGCTCCTATGTCTTATGGTCTTATTGTCTTATGTTCGCTAATGATTGCACAATGTTCAGCGCCATTCACAACTGCTCAGGTGCTATAGCAGTCCATGTCCAAATGCAGCAAGACCTGGATAATATCCAGGCTTGGGCTGACAAGTGGCTAGTAACATTCGCGCCACACAAATGCCAGGCAATGACCATCTCCAACAAGAGAGAATCTAACCATCGCTCCTTGACATTCCATTATTGAATCCCCCACGATCAACATCCTGGGGGCTACCATTGACCAGAAACTGGACTGGACTAGCCATATAAATTCTGTGGCTACAAGAGCAGGTCAGAGGCTAGGAACCCTACAGTGAATAACTCACCTCCTGACTCCCAAAGCCTGTCCACAACCTATAAGGCTGGAGTGTGATGGAATACCCTCCACTTGCCTGGATGAGTGCAGCTCCAGCAACACTCAAGAAACTTGACACCATCCCAGGACAAAGCAGCCTGCTTGATTGGCACCCCATCCACAAATATTCATTTTTTGCACCACTGGCACACAGTAGCAGCAGTGTGTATCATCTACAAGATGCACAAGTAACATGCCAAGGCTCCCTGGACAACACCTTCCAAACGCACGACCACTACCATCTAGAAGGACAATGGCAGCAGATACATGGGAACACTAGCACCTGGAAGTTCCCCTCCAAACCATTCACCATCCTGACATGGAAATATATCACTGTTCCTTCATTGTCGCTGAGTCAAAATCCTGGAACTCCCTTCCCAACAGCACTGTAGGTGTATTTACACTGCATGGATTGCACTGGTTCAAGAAGGCAGCTCACCACCACCTTCTCAAGGGCAGTTATGGATGGGCAAAAAATGCTGCCCTAGCCAGCGAAGCCCACATCCCTTGAATGAATAAAGAAAATCTTTTTAACTTTTATTTTTGGGCTCAACTTCTCATTTCTGATATGTGTCTTCTGTTTATATTATTTTTTCTGGGTTTTTAGTAACCAATAAACTTACTCTTTCTTTAACTCAAGGAAGCCTATCTCCTCCTAAAACATAAATACATTTGAACTGGGACAAGGTATCCACGAGGGAAGGGATCCTTTTTAAATCAACCTTATTGTGACCAACCGAGGGTGTTGAGTAAAGAATGGGAGCCAGCTCATAGCAAATTGGGGGGATCTCACCTGGGGACTGGCCGTAATAAATTGGGTGCTCGGTGCTGGAATAGTTCCCACAGACAAAACAAAATAATTAGAGTAGGGAAAGCAAATTGTTCCTTTGAAACCAATTTTTTAAATTGCAAAAAGGATTTCTTGAGTCTATACTAAGAAATATCCACATTTGATGCCAGTGCTTTTCGAGGAGAATTAGGGGAAGTTACTTTTGAGGATTTAAAAGTTCTGTCCCTCGAACAGTTAAAAGAGCTAGCGAGGCACTTAGGTTTAGAATTTCACCTGAAAGCCAGAAAAACTTAAGTTTTAAAAGGGGTGGCCAACAAGGGGTGGTCTACAGGTGGAAATTGAGGAGGATGAAATGGATAGAGTGGCAGTAGAGAGATTAAAATTGGAGCAGCTGAAATTAGAGTTTCAGGAAAGAGGAAAGGAAAGGGGAGGAGAAAGAGGGAAAGAGAGAAGCCAGGAAAGAGCATGGAGAGAAGAGAGAGAATTTCAGGACAGAGAGGGAAAGTGAGTTTAAACTAAAATAACTTGAGCTGATGGGCAGGAATCCTACTGTGTCCCTTGAAGACCCCACTAGCTCAGACTTAAGGGCTGAGGCAAACTAGTTTGTTCATTTTATCCCAAAGTTTGATGAAGCAGAGGTGGAAGTCTTCTTTATCTCTTTTGAGTGGTTAGTACAGTGGTTAAAGTGGCCAGTTCAACATCGGTCCCTATTACTAGAGTAAGTTTTCCAGGAAAAGCTCTCGAGGTTTACTCTCTCTTGCCTGAGGAAAGTGCCATTGATTATGAGGCTGCAAAAAGGGCTATTTTAAGTGCGTACCAGTTAGTGCCGGAGGCGTACCATCAGAAATTCCGTACCCTTAGGAAACGGCCTGATCAGATGTACCTGGAACTTGAAAGGCTTAAGCAACTTGCTTTTGACCAGTGGGTGCATGCACTTAAAACAGAAGCCACTTACGAAAACCTCTGTGAAATAATTCTCCTTGAGGAGTTTAAAAGCTCCATACCCTTCCCAATAAGAATACACCTAGGGGAACAGAGGGTAAGAAGAGCCAGGCAGGCAGCCACACTGGCAGATGATTATGTGCTGATCCACAAACCCTTGTCCCAGAAGAGACCCTCCCCTAGTCACCTCCAACCAACTGGGAGGATAGAGGTGGAGAGAGTGATAGGAAACTGAGCACCCATTGGAGAGAAGGAAATGCCGTAGGTCATTCTCAGGACAGAAAGAGTGGTGCTGAAACTAAAAGTAAGGCCAAGAAGCTTGTGTGTTTTAACTGCTGAAAGGTTGCGCACCTCCGGGCCAAATGCTGGGGGTTACGGGATTCACCAGGGCACATGCACCCTGTGCGGAGAATGGGAGTCAGAGAGCATAGCAGACCAGGCTATGGCTCTGACTGTGGCTGCGAATCCCTGTAGATGCATTTCTGAGTGCGCGGATGAGGTTAAACAAATCTTTGAGAGTTACAAGGATTTTGTATCTGAAGAAAGGATGGCCACATTTCTCCAGGGTTTTCTTCTGTTCCCCACCAGGGACTCACCCAAGCTTTACTTCATTTGAATTAATTTATGAGCACCAAGTGTGAGGGCCTCTGAACCTAATCAATGAGAGGTTGTTAGAATAGAAGGAGGAAGTCTCCATGTTAGACTACGTAACTGTGTTCCGGGAGAGACTCATGAGAGCCTGTGATGTGGCCTAAGAACACTTGAAAATCTCCTAGACAGCTATGAAAAACATGCCAGAGCCTGAGCCTTTCAGCCAGGAGACTCTATGTTAGTGCTCCTACTAGCAGGTTCCTACAGGTGAACCCTTAAAAGCCCGGTTCAGTGGCCCATACAGAGTAGCAAAGAAGCTCAAAATAAGCTATCTAACTGAGACCCCAGATCGGAGGGGTGGGGGAAGCTTCATTGCAGGTACAGAGCGAACTAATCAATGCTCCTCTATACTTTCAGGAGAAGACATCTCATAACAATATTGAGAGGTCGCGGATGGCAGGGGACCCCCACACCTCCTAATCCTCATGCGCTATGAGCAGGAAGCATTGGAGGCTGTGTCATGTCAATATGATAAAGCAATATCACAGCTGAGAAGGGGACAAGCAGCTAATGGTCTGTCCTATTGTCTTCAACCTAGAAGATGAAGGTAGCAGTGGGGAGGAATTGGAGGGAGGCACAGGTGAGGCCCACATTGAACCCCCTACTACCTGGCTGACCAACACAGGTACTAGCGAACTTAGACTCCTTATTCACCCACTTAAGTGCAGAACAGCGAGCAGACTGGACGAGGCTGCTCACTGCATTTAAAGGCTTATGCAGAGCCAGGCTGCACCTCACTAGCTCTACATGATGTGGATGTGGGAGAGGCCCCTGCCAGAAGGCAAGATCCCTATCGTCTAGGCCCAGAAAAGCTGGCCCAGGTCCAGGTTAACTACATGCTGGAGCACTAACTAATTAGAGCCTAGCAGCAGTAGCTGGAGCTCCCCAGTTGTGCTCCTGCCCAAGCCGGACAGCTCCACAAGGTTCTGCATTGACTACCAAAACGTTAATGCAGTGACCAGGGCCAACTTCTACCCGATACTCCAACTGGAAGACTGCATAGATAGGGTGGGTAAAGCAACCTACGTTACAAAGATAGATTTACTCAAGGGATACTGGGAGGTTCCCTTGACTGCCCGCGTGAAGCAAATCTCCGCGTTCTTAACTCCTGATGGGTTTGACCAGTGTCGAGACATGTCCTTTAGACTCCTAAATGCCCCAGCCACCTGGGCCACCTCCTGGTGTACAGTGACACCTGGAAAACTCACTTAGAGCAACTGGAAGCTCTCTTCCAGAAAGTACAGTCACCTGACCTAGCAAGTTCGCTAAGGCTCATGTGACCTATCTAGGACACGTAGTGGGTCAAGAACAAGTACTTCCCAGGACTGAAAAGGTACAGGCAGTAGCACAGTTCCCCATTCCCACAACGAAATGAGAAATCATGTGATCATTGGGAATGTCTGGGTTCTATCGCAAGTTCGTCCCAAGCTTCAGCACAGTAGCCGCTGCACTGGCAGACCAACTATAGAAAAAAAACAAAGGTAGTGTTGGACGGAGAAATGCCAGACAGCTTTCGAAAGGCTGTAAGCTATTTTAATAGGTGAACCTGTGCTTGCAGCTCTGAACTTTGACCAAGAATTTAAAGTAGTCATTGATGCAAGTGCTATTGGGGTCAGGGCTGTCCTCCTCCAGGAAGACGAATCAGGAATAGAGAGGCCAATCGGGTACTTCTCCAAAACACTAAACAAGCATCAGAAATGGTACTCCACAGTGGAGTTTATTACTGGCTCTCAAACACTTTGAGATAAATGTCTGAAATGAATACAGAGAGACCCCAATCTTTACTGATCACAACCCATTAACCTTTGTGGAAAAGTTTATGACACAGAATGCCGGGTTATTCCATTGGTGTTTGTTTCACCCACATTGCCAGGAAATCAAATGTGATTGCGCATGCCCTGTCCAGAGCTTAAACAGACCCGGTTAGAACTGAAGAGATAATATTGACCAAGGCTAGGAGAATGAAGGTGTGTGTGAGTGTGTTTGTTGTTTTATAATTTTTTTCCCACTTTGTAATGAAATGAGAATGAATTTCCTTTCATTTGTTGTGTGGGGGAAGTGTCACAACTGCAGATCATAGCCCCGAATTACTTATGGGCATATTGAACTTTTTAAAGGAAGATATGTATTTTTTAAAAAGACATACAAGCAAAAGCTGGCTGAGGATGTAAAGCAACCACTTTCTGGAAAATTCATGTATCAATTATACTTGACCAACTATTCCAAAGAAAACATGGAATGTCACACCGAAAAAGGTGTCAAGGCCTACTTCAGACTGAGACACTTGAAAGGAAGGGATGCAATGCTGATCTTTAATCTCCTGTGGCTGCTGAGCGAATGGAGACTGATTACCACATCTCAGCAGAAACCATCTCCTGTTGAGTGATATCTCAGAATGTGGAAATGGTCTGAGTTGAAAGAAGGCAGATTCTGGGCAAAAGGCAGGTTTTTTCTTCCCTTCCAGGAATACACAAGAAAATGGGTTAAAAAGCCAGCTTCAAACCTGATCTGTGTGGTTTTGTTCTGCTGTGCTGTGAGGGTCACAGCAGAAGGACATCAACTAGGCAGCCCTGCAGCTTGCAGGTAAAAGTCTCTATGTTTCTCTCTCTTGCTGGAGGGATGTCAGAAAAGCCACTGTTAAAAAGGAAACAGAACAGCTCCTTCAGCTAAAACAAAAATAAAAATGCCTGGAAAAACTCAGCAGGTCTGGCAGCATCTGCGGGGAGGAACACAGTTAATCATCCAACTTAATGGCCACAACGTTTCACCATTTACTCCTCACAGACAAGCCAAAGACTGATTTGTATACAAAAACAGCAAATGCTGGAAAAACTCAGCAGGTCTAGCAGCATCTGTGGAGAGAGTTAATGTTTCGAGTCCCATATGACTCTTCTTCAGAGGGTTATACGGACTCAAAATGTTAACTCTGTTTCTCTCTCCATAGATGCTGCTTGACCTGCTGAGCTTTTCTGTTTTTGTTACAGATTTCCAGCATCCACAGTATTTTGCTTTTATCTTACTGATTTGTATATCTTTTTTAACTTTTATTTTTGGACTCAAGTTCTCATTTCTGATCTGTGTGCATGTGTCTTGTGTTTTTATTACTTTGTCTCTGGTTTTTAGTAACTAATAAACTTACTCTTTCTTTTGCTCAAGGAAGCCTGGTTAAATTGGCTCCTTCTAAAACATAAATACATTTGGACTAGGAAAAGGTATCCACAGGGGAAGGGATCCCTTTAAAATTAACCTTGTTGTGACCAACCAAGGGGGTTGAATAAAGAAGGGGAGCCAGCTCATTCCTCCTCACCTGGGAGCATGACAAAATTGGGGGCCTGTTCAAGAAGTTAATAATTTGGGGTATCTTGCCTGAGATCGTAACAAATTGGGGGACTTCACCCGGGGACTGTTCGTAACACAAGCAGGCAGGCTCCCCCTACTTAACCAGATAAGGAGCTGGGATAGGCTCACATTGAAATTCCATGGCCTGCTCCTCACTCCCCCCACGCCCTCCACAAGATTTACCCCTCCTAATCATCTTAAACACAAATAGATCACCTCTTAATCTTCTATATTCAAGGGAATACAAGCCTATTCTATGCAACCTACCTTCATCATTTAACCCTTTTAGCTCTGGTATCATTCTAAATCTACATTGCACCTCATCCAAGATCATTATAGCCTTTCTGAAGTGGAATGCCCAGAACTGAACCCAATATGGTCTGACCAAGGCTCTGTACAATTCATATTCTCCCTATTTCTATACATTATGCTTTACTTATTCTGAATGGGTGCAGTTACATTTCAGGGAATACTTTATGCTGGGTGGCTCCCCTCATCACTGCATTGACTAATTGGTTAATTTGGATTTTATATGAATCTCAATGTCAAGTCATAAGCGCAAACTTAAAACTGGTGTGTTTTTCATTTTTTCAATTTTTACTTCCAGGAGAGATGGTGGAAGCAGCTGCATTGGACCTTTCAGAAACTACCGTTCTTGCAACATTCAGGTACAGTGAAATGTTCCTGTACATATTGGACAGAAGCAGAGTGCAAATGGGTTCGGCTGATCGGCTGGTATATCTGCAGGCCAGGAAGATGGTGCTTAGACTGGTTGGCTGTGTGGACTGGGCTGATCTTGAGTTTCAGTAAGGATGCTGCAATTAACTGCAGTGTCTCATTAATGGAGGCGGGATATGGAAATTATCCAGGGTTCCTGCTTCTGTTTGCTATCGAATAAGTTCAGTGGAAATACATGTGTGGGTTAAGAACAGGATGGGATTTGACTATGAACATTCCCATATTGGAATGTTGAAAAAGTTCAGCAACATCTGGGCAAACAATGCAAGAGTGTTAATTTCTTGGGTGTGATCGCTCTTCGAGCTGTATCCCAACATCGCTCCCAAAAGAGGAAAAGGGTGGGGGGAAATCTAACTTCTGATAGAAATCACCTTTTCAATCAGAGTTTCAACATTAGTCCTCTGATTTGAGAAGTGTTGCATTCACTATTTATATGTAGAGATGAGCCTGAGACAAGTCCCCTGTGCTGATGTACATTTGCAGATGGTGGAGGCCAGCAGCTCATCTGTACACAGCAGCACCCTCAGGGAGGTGGTGGCTGCTGCCTGTACAACACCAACCTGAGACTCGAGTGGAGGAGGGACTGAGGCCAGAGGTAAGTGATGGAGGGAGAGGGTTCATAGGGAAGAGGTAGAGAGCAGGGTCAGCAGCAAGGGTAGAGTGGTGACTCTCAGCTGGCCAACCTCCTGCCCCACTTCCCGATGCCAGGTCCCTTGATCAGATACTGAGTGCCTTTGAATGAATGGGCATGCCCCTGGGAGCCTGCAAGCAAACCGGCCAGGATTAGCTTGTCAACACCTTCAACACCTCTTTGTCCTTTTGTCTATGACATCTTTTGACTATCTCCACCTCTCACTGGCCCTCTATCCAGCTCTACCTGTCCCCACCCCCACCCCCTTAAACCAGCTTATTTTTCACCTCTTTTCTATTTTTCCTTAGTTCTGATGAAGAGTCATATGGACTCGAAACATTAACTGTATTCCTCTCCGCAGATGCTGTCAGACCTGCTGAGTTTTTCCAGGTATTTTTATTTTTGTTTTAGCTTGTCATGTTCCCCACATAGCAAGCCCCATACCCGCTTCTAGATTCATACCAGCAGTGGTGCGATGAGGCCCTTAAGAGGTCACTAAGGGCCTCAATTGATAGCAGGGTGGGAAGGCCATCCATGGGACTTCCTGCTATGGATTTAATTGGGGTAGAGGCAGGAAGGTAGTGGGAATCCCCATCTGCAACCCTCCTGCTTAATGAAATGCCCCCGTCACTAAATTGGCCGTGGTAGAGGGTACAAGATTCCATCCTATAGCTCTAATGTATCCTTATGTGCTTTGCTGTCACATTTAGTCTGATAATGCTCCTGGGAAGTGCCTTGGATTTTCTTACTATATTCGAGGCGTTATGTAAATGCAAATTGTTGTATAGTATATAAAGGACAAGCGACAGGGGATCAAGAGCAGTAATTATTCAAAACTTAGACAACAAGTCAATTAAAGGTTTGTTATCATATTAATGAAATGGTCTGAACTCCCTTCATACCTTGTCAACTTCACCGAACATTGGAACGGGAGACCATTCAGCCCCTCAAGCCTGTTCCACTATTCAATTGGATCATGGCTGACCTATGACTTGACTCCATCTAAGGTTGATAGCACTCTCGTCTCTAAGTCAGAAGGTTGTGGGTCCAAGTGCCAATCCAGGACTTGAGCAGAAAAATCTATCTGACACTTCAGTGTTGTACTGAGGGAGGGCTGCGCACTATTGGAGATATTTCAGATAAGACATTAAACATAGGCCCTGTCTCCCCTCTCATGTGGATGTAAAAGATCCTATGTTCACTATTTCGAAGAGTAAGGGTATCCAGGCCAATATTTATTCCTCAATCAACATCACAAGAACAGATTATTTGGTCATTATCACATTGCTGTTTGTGGGAGTTTGCCGTGTGCAATTTGGCTACTGTTTCTCCTGCATCACAACAGTAGCTACACTTCAAAAATACTTCAGTGGTTGAGGTCGTGAAAGATGCTGTAGAAAGTCAAACCTATCTTTCTTTTCTTTTACTTGTGTTGATTCCATATCCTTCAAAATCTTTGCTGAACAAGAACCCATCAATCTCGGTTTTGAAATTTTTAATTGACTCGCTAGCCTCGTTAGCCTTTTGCAGGGAGAGAGTTCCAGATTTCCAGTACCATTTGTGTGAAGAAGTGCTTTCTGACATCACCCCTTTAATATCCCGACTCTAAATTTAATTTTAAAGTTAATTCTAATTTTAAGGTTATGCCCCTTTGTTCTTTACTCTCCCACTGGAAAGGCATTAGGAACAGGGAGAGGAACAGCATCGGAGAGAGGGGGATTGAGGCCATGGATGGGGGGAGGGCATAGGAAAGGGAGGTGTGCCTGGGAGATGTGGAATGTAGCATGGGGATGGAATTGCATGGGAGGGATGGAATGGGGATTTAAAGGACTACTTTTGCAATTAAGGTATTAATTTACAGCACAAATCTTCTGCGGATCTGGTAGTATTACATAATCAAGAGTGAAAGATTGGAGAATATTTTCTCCCCCACGCCCTTCTTTGATTCTCTCCGAAGGGACAGGCTGTGGTGAGTGATTTACTCCCGGATATTCATCAGCCCAGCTCCTTCCATGGTAACACACACTTCCCTTCCTGTGGGGCCTACTTTGCCCTCATTGTGTTAAAGATGGGACAGTTTGAACAGTCTTGTATTTCACAGCATTTTTACAGTGCAGAAGGAGACCATCTGAGCCATTGCGTCTGTACTGGCTATCTGAAAGAGCATTCCACCTAGTCCTATTCCCCTGCCTTATGCCCAACAATCACGTCAACCTAGACTGGATGGTCGCTTTGTCAAACACTATGTGACCCTGAGCTTCTGATCAGTTGCCCACTCCATCATTGAGCTTCATTACAGCAATGGAGCCAATGGAAGTTCGAGGAATGATCATTTCTCTTTCAAATATTAGGCATCTTACAATCTTCCAGACTCACCAAGTTCAACAATTTCAGATCATAACCATTGCTCCCATACTTTTTTTTTAGAAAAACATAAAGTAGGTGCTAGTAATGTTCCTGGTCTTGCAATTCACACCTCTTCTGGACCCATCTTTTGTTTCTTAACTTGTCCCATTACTATTCACTTTTGCTTTTCCCCATTATCCCTTTTGTCATTTAAACTCTCCTGCCTTCCACACACTCAAGGGCATCTCTAGAATGACACTTTAATGCAGTACATGAGGATGAGTCAAAGAAATAATCTTTCAGCCAAGACATTAAATTGAAACTCCATCTTCCCTCTCAGGTGGATATAAAAAAATCCCATTACCCTATTTTGAAGAAGAGCATGGGGGTCACCTCTGCTGCCCTGGCCAATATTTTTTCCCTCAATCGACATCATAAAAGCCGATGATCTGGGCATTATCACATTGGTGTTTGTACAAGCTTGTTGTGCACAAACTGGCTACCTTTCTTTCATTAGCACAGTGACTACACTTCACAAGTGCTTCATTACTGTAAAGCAGTTTGGAACATCCTGAGGTCTTGAAAGGTGCTATATAAATGCAAGCTTATCTTTTCACCTCTTCTCTCCTTCCCTGCCTCTGTACTTGCTTAAAACCTGTTAAATTTCAAGTTTTTCCAGTTTTGATGAACAGACATCAACTTGAAATCTTAACTCTGTTTCTCTCAACTGATGCTACATGATTTGCTAAGTATTTCCAGAATTTTTTGTTTGTGTATGTGAAATTCTCTCACTTAACAAATAGTACATGTTTCTACAGAGAACTTTCACAACCTCAGGAATACCTAAAGCGCTTTACAGCCAACTGAACAGTTTTGGAGTATAGTCAATTGTTGTAATGTAGGAAATGTAGACAGCTGACTTGCACACTACAAGATCTCACAAACAGCAATGAAATTAATGACCAGATAATCTGTTTTTCAGTGATGGTGGTTGAGGGATAAATATTGACCAGGACACAGGGAATAACTCCCCTCTTCTTTAACATAATGCTGCAGGAACTTTCATATCCCTCTCCAATATTCTGCCTTCCTCTCACACGAGTGATGGCTGATCTCCATAACTTGCCCAAGTGGTCCTACAGCTGTAAACCTAGAGAGGAATCATAGTCTGTTTGCCTGAAAGGGACAACACACATCATTATGCAATGTCCATACAACACTACTTTCCAGCAGAGGTCAATGTCTAGGGAGCAGAAACTGGTACCCCAGCTAATCTTTCCTGGCTCTAACTCTAAGGGTGCCAAATCCAATGGCGTCAACTGTATCGCTAACCAAGGACAAACTGGGAATTGTACCTCTGAGATTGTTGCAGCACAGAATCTGTATCAAAATTATGAGGACAGCTTGCACAGACTAGGCTTGTATTCCCTTGGGTGATCTAATCAAGGTGTTTAAAATGCTAACAGGATTTGATAGGGTAGATAAAGAGGCACCCTTTCCTATGGTGGAGGCACACAGGCAACCTTAAAATTAAAGCCAGGTTTTCAGAGATGATGTCAAAGAACACTTCTCACACAGGGGTGGTGGAAATTCGGAACTCTCTCCCGCAATATGTTGTAGTTTTTGGAGGTAAATTGAAAATTTCAAAACTGAAATTTATAGATCTTTGTTAGATAAGGGTATTAATGGTTATGGATGGGAACAAGGTGAGTAAATGGAGTTAAGGTACAGGTCAGTAATAATCTGATTAAATGGCTGAACAGGCTTGAGGGCTAAATGGACACCTGTTCTAGAAAACCTGGAAAAATGAGAGAAATGGGGTGAAATATAAGCTGGTAGAGGGGGGTAGGACAGATAGAGCTTGATAGCTATCGGTGGAGGCAAAGAAGAGACTGCCAAAGATGTCGTAGACAAAAGGACAAAAGGGTGTTGACGGTGGTGATATTATCTAAGGAATGTGCTAATGGGGACATTAAGGGCAGCAAGCAGGACAAGCTAATGGCAGATGGCCTAGTGGGGGTGGGGTGGGGGGAAGGGATCAAAATGGGCTAAAAGGTGGAGATAAAACAATAGATCGAAATAAATTTAAAAATAGGTGGGAAAAGAAAAATATATTTGTAAAAAAATTATAAATTATTGAAAAAGGGGGATCGGAAAGGGGGTGGGGATAGAGGAGAGAGTTGATGATCTGAAATTGTTGAACTCAATATTAAGTCCGGAAGGCTGTAAAATGCCTAGTCGGAAGATGAGGTGCTGCTCCTCCAGTTTGCGTTGAGCTTCACTGGAACATTGCAGCAGGCCAAGGATGGACATGTGGGCATGAGAGCAGGGTGGTGTGTTGAAATGGCAAGTGACAGGGAGGTCTGGGTCATGCTTGTGGACAGACCGAAGGTGTTCCGCAAAGCGGTCACCCAGTCTGCGTTTGGTCTCTCCAATGTAAAGGAGACTGCATTGGGAGCAGCGAATGCAGTAGACTAAATTGAGGGAAGTGCTTCACTTGAAAGGAGCGTTTGGGTCCTTGGACGGTGAGGAGGGGGGAAGTAAAGGGGCAGGTGTTGCACCTTCTGCAATTGTATGGGAAGGTTCCGTGGGAGGGGGTTGAGGTGTAGGGGGTGTTGGAGGAGTGAACCAGGGTGTCCCAGAGAGAACGATCCCTGCGGAAAGCCGCCAGGGGGGGTGAAGGGAAGATGTGTTTGGTGGTGGCATCATGCTGGAGTTGGCAGAAATGGCGGAGGATGATCCTTTGAACACGGAGGCTGGTGGGGTGATAAGTGAGGACAAGGGGGACCCTTTCATGGTTCTGGGAGGGAGAGGAAGGTGTGAGGGCGGATACACAGGAGATGGGCCGGACATGGTTGAGGGCCCTGTCAACCACCGTGGGTGGAAAACCTTGGTTAAGGAAGAAGGAAGACATGTCAGAGAAACTGTTTTGGAAAGTGGCATCATCAGAACAGATGCGACGGAGGCGAAGGAACTGAGAGAATGGGATGGAGTCCTTACAGGAAGCGGGGTGTGAGGAGCTGTAGTTGAGGTAGCTGTGCGAGTCAGTAGGCTTGGAATGAATATTGGTGGACAGTCTATCACCAGAAATTGAGACAGAGAGGTCAAGAAAGGGAAGGGAAGTGTCAGTGATGGACCATGTGAAAATGATGGAGGGGTGGAAATTGGAAGCAAAATTAATAAATTTTTCCAGATCCAGATCAAAGCATGAAGCGGCACCGAAGCAGTCATCGATGTACCGGAGAAAGAGTTGTGGGAGGGGGCCTGAATAGGACTGGAACAAGGAATGGCCTCCATGTCTTTTTGACTTGGCTACAAACGGCTTTCGTTAGTTAGGCCGTTGGAACAGCTCCTGTAGTTTTTTTTGTTCCTAGTTTATTCCAATAATACTTGGTTAAAGGAGGACCTATCCAGGACACTAGAAATTTCCTGCTATTGTTTGAGTTGTCTAGTGGAATCTTTTAACATCCACTGGAGCAGGTAAACAGGACCTCTGCTGCACAGAGAAAGAGCCCACTGCTCCCTGAGGCAAAGTGCTGTCTCAGGGAGCTTACTGACAGGCAAGAAAAAGTAAAAAAATAGAGAAATATTAAAATTATTAACATGTCCCCCTCATGTGACATTGTCACACAAGATGGGACATGTTAATAAGAAACACATAAAGTTTATTAAATTTTTAAAAAACGGACATGAAACTTCATCCCACCAGTGGATGAAGTTTCATGAATAATCTGGAGCACGCTGGGGCTCCTGGCCTGCCCGCCAGCCTTAAGCTTGGACGGGCAGGGTCTTTAACAAGGTTACTTAGCCTGTCAATGGCCTTAGTTGGCCATTGACAGGTCGGTGGGCGGACAGCTGATTTCGCTCTCCGCCCGCCTTCCTGAAGATTTAAATGTACCGGGATGACGTCGGGGATTCCTCCCAACATCATCCCATGTCATTTTCCCCTCGGCGAGTGGGCCCCGCCCCCAAATCGCCGAGGGGAAAATCCTGGTGAAAGACTGGGCGGAATTTTCTGTGCCTGTTGGCGGTGGGCATGTTCAGCAGCATGATCATACAATATGGTGTGAAGGCCAAAACTCAGTTTCATGATGCTGTGAAACCAGTTTACAATCATCCACTCTGCCTGTCAATGGCAGTCCGCGTTTCCCAGCGTCGGAAGTCACGATTTTCATTGCAATACATCTGCATATTATTATAAGCCCAGCTCGTAAGGATCATCCTCCCCATGCTGGATCATTGGAGCACGTCAGCGGGATTGTACACCGACGTGTTTCACAACTGTACATAAGTGACGTGCACCTGGTGAGTTGCACTTTGCTTGGGACATGAGGTTTGGCAGGCAAGGCCTACCTTGCTTTGGGCAGCATGGTCATCAGTGCCAGGCTTCACAGACAGCACCACATCATTTTTAGCAGTGCTCATGGGCAGGTCTCTCCCTACCTGACCATCCATAAGGCAGGGGTGCCTTTTCAATGGCTGCAGGGCTAGGGCTTCCTTGGGGAAAGGGGAGAATTGGCCTCAGGCAAGGGAAGAGGCTGCAGGACAAGGGCTGTACTGGGGAAGGGGGGGTATCCCAGGGTGTGTGTGGGGGCACAAGTTGATCTGTGTGAGTGCCCTCAAGGTGGTGAAGGCTGTGGAGGCAGTCTCCAGAGGAGATGAGGCCAGATGGAGATGTGAGGATTTGTGTGAGAGAGTGAGTGGTGATGTCCCTTGAGCTGGCAGTGAAAGAGATGCCAGTGAATGTGTGATGGGCTTGAGTGTGTGAGTTTAGAGTGATGAGATGGTTGCCTGACACTGGCAGAACGGATAAGATCATTCATCCTCTATCTTCATTGGATGGCCAACCTCTTCTGTGCAGCATTGGCACTGACCATCTCTGCCATTGCCTACCAAGCCAGAACTGTAATTTTGCTGCCCTTCCTGCGGCCAGAGTGGGTGTGGAGGACATCATGACAGGTCTCCACAGCATCCAAAATGTGTTCGAGGGCTGCATCACTTAACTGGGGGGCTGCAGTCCTCTTGCCTTTCGGGGCTATGTTTCCTTTGCAGCAGTCCTAGGCTGGAAGCAGTGAGAGGTACCCATGGCTGCACTTTAAATGTGGCACCCGGCTTGATGAAGTGGCGAGGTGATGGCATGGCAGGAAAATGAGAGCAAAATTGCATGTTTCCTGGGAATGCATGATAAATGAGGCGGGATTAGGATGATACGGCATGAAAAGTCGCCATTGTAGCCAGAGAGTAAAACGTCCTTTTTCCTGCCCGCTATCACATTTAGTGCAAATCTGGGACGATTCCGCCCTGTGACTTTCCCAAAATGACTAAGACGGTACTTTACTACTGATTCTCTCAGGGTGGACTTTAACTGACTGCACGATTCCTCGGCAGCTAAGTGGTTTTACGTTTTCTATTCAGTCTTACTTTAGCCCTGGCAATCTTGTCTGTGCTAGATCCACTGATCTCTAATACCTAATTCTTATGGAAATCCTCGGCTCTATGCCCAGTTCGTTAGTCACTAACTAAGCCTAATACTGGGTTCCTATGGCAACCCCTCAACCTGCGACAAATACCAGTTGACTGGCAACATCCTTCACAAATGCCAACTTCCTAGCAAGTACCCTACCACTGGCAAGTAATTTACCACCAAGTACACTACTCCTAACTCTCTCCCCAGACAAATATCCCCCAGCAAGTGTCCTGTGACAAATGTAAACCCTTGGCAAGTACAAAGACCTAAGTGATGCATCCTTATTTTTATACCCTTTATGTTGGTAGCTTTGCAACATTTAGCCCAAGTATGTGCACCTGGATCAACACAACTAACAACTTCTAACCCAAGATTTGCAACTCTTGACCAATAGGAAGAGTGCTCCTAGTGTCCCCATTTATGTAGGGAATTACATGTTAGTCCCAGTTAACAAATTACCTTCTACATGTAGTTGCTGTTATATAGAATGGTCTTTCACAGGAAGAAAATTAATAAAGAAATAGAACTGGATTGGATTCTTGTTTCTCAGAGACATCAGTAAGGGTTCATTGTTATTGTGGAATCTAGCAACCCATTTTCAATTCTTTCCCTAGTGTCTGGTGCTGGGATATGTGAGAATTTCCTGTGTGCTTGTGGGTAATTTTCCTGTGCTGTGTGAGAAAGACCTGTACGCATGTGAGGAACATCTTTTTGCATGTGAGGGACTTCCTGTAGGTGTGGGGAATTTCCTGTGTCTGGGTGGGGAATTCCCTGTGTGGTTATGAGGAAATGTCCTGTGCGCCTGTGAGGAATTAATGCCTCTGGGCATCAGCTGTGAGAACTCGCTGTCTCTGGCTTCCTCTCTCAGCTCACTGCTTGTTCTGTAAAAGACCAGAAACAGCATCTCTTCCCTCACTGCACTGAATTCTCTCACTTACCAAATTCCCCAAATTAAGCTCTCTGCCTGCCAGAGCTCAGGTGAGCTGGACTTTATGCTACTTACTTTGGGCATTAGCAAGACATTCTATATATATATTAATTGGAATGCCAGAGACCTGAGAAAGGCCCTGCTGATTAGGGAGCCAGATCTAACTAGCTACCTAATTAACTATCCAAGCAACTACTTCTAGCAGGGAACTTGTTTGTCACTTGTAGTGTTCTCGGTGGAAACCAGTAACTTTTAAAAAGAAGTTTGAACTCCCAATTATTAACGGACAGAATTATGCCACACAATCTCACATTTTGAAAAAAATATTTTACTATATGAGTTAAACAAGGCAAATATTACTAACTTAACACTATATTTCGTAAACACTTACATTTAACACCAGTAAATCTCAACAGCCCATTCCTTGTTCTACTTATATCTCCACCCAAGAGTTCCCCTATACTTGACAGGATCTTGAGGGTTCTTTCACTTCTCCTGGGAGTAAACCAAGGTGTGCCACAGCTCTCAGGAATTCAATTTGATCCTCCTCGGTGTTACCACTATTCTCTGAGGTATGAGATTTCTTGGAGTCCTTCCATCAGCATCAGATTCGATGACCCTCCAACTCTTCTTCAACTCTTCACAATTGTGGACACTCTAGCTCAAGCAGGGCCTCATCACGTTCTTGCTTAGTGAGTCCAATTCAGAAACAACATTTGCTACTGGTCCACAGGTCCTGAGAGATTCTGTCTTTGCTTGTCTGAAAGTCGCTTCCAGGCTTCATCTGAATACCTCTGTGAGAAATCACACAGCTAAACCCAGTACCAAAAAGAGAAAAAAAAACCTCTTGGCAATCTATCATCACGGCAACGTGGCATTCCTTGGATGTCCCAGATAGAGATTTAAACCAATTATCTCCAATTCCCAAACCTTCCCTTTGTTCTGGAAACCATATGAATAATTTAAATGGAATGGAACCAAACGGACCACCTGGCATTGACCTAGGCACCAGAAACAACAACAACAAACTCAGCCTTGTCGACCTTGCAAAGTCCTCCTTACTAACATCTGGGGGCTAGTGCCAAAATTGGGAGAGCTGTCTCAAAGATTAGTATAGTAAAGCAATAGCCTGACATAGTCAAACTCATGGAATCATACCTTACGGACAATGTTCCAGACACCATCAAGCAATAGCCTGACATAGTCAAACTCATGGAATCATACCTTACGGACAATGTTCCAGACACCACCAAGTAATAGCCTGACATAGTCAAACTCATGGAATCATACCTTACGGACAATGTTCCAGACACCACCATCACCATCCCTGGGTATGTCCTGTCCCACCGGCAGGACAGACCCAGCAGAGATGGCAGCACAATGGTATGCATTTGGGAGGGAGTTGCCCTGGGAGTCCTCAACATCGACTCTGGATCACTTAAGTCTCATAGCATCAGGTCAAACATGGGCAAGGGAACCTCCTGCTGATTACCACATACTAATGAATCAGTGCTCCTCCATGTTGAGCACCACTTGGAGAAAGCACTGAGGCTGGCAAGGGTGCAGAATGTACTCTGGGTGGGGGACTTCAATGTCCATCACCAAGAGTGGCTCGGTAGCACCACTATTGACCGAGCTGGCCAATTCCTAAAGGACACAGCTGCTAGACAGGTGGTGAGGGAATCAACAAGAGGGAAAAACATACTTGACCTCATCAACCTGCCTGCTGCAGATGCATCTGTCCATGACAGCATCGGTAGGAGTGACCACGACACAGTCCTTGTGGAGGTAAAGTCCCATCTTCACATTGAGGATACCCTCCATCGTGTTATGTGGCACTACCACCGTGCTAAATGGGATAGATTTTGCATAGATCTAACAATTCCAGTCTGGGCATCCATGATTGTGGGCTATCAGCAGCAGCAGAATTGTACTCAACCACAATCTGTAAACTCAGGCCCGCATATTCCCTCACTCCACCATTACCACCAAACCAGGGGATCAAACCTGCTTCAATGAAGAGAGCAGGAGGGCATGCCAGGAGCAACACCAGGCATACCTAAAACTGAGGTGGCAACCTGGTGAAGCTATAACACAGGATAGCATAAGCAGCAAATGATAGACAGAGCTAAGAGATTTCACAACCAGATCTAAGCCCTGCAGTTCTACCACATCCAACTGTGAATGGTGGTGGACAATTAAACACCTCATTGGAGGAGGAGGCTCCACAAATATCCCCATCCTCAATGACTGGGGAGCCCAGTACATCTTACAAAAGATAAGGCTGAAGCATTTGCAAGAATGTTCAGCCATAAGTGCTGAGTGGAGGATCCATCTTGGCCTCCTCCAGAGGTCCCCAGCATGATCCCAGTCATCAGCCAATTTGATTCACTCCATGTGATGTCAAGAAACGGCTGAAGGCACTGGATACTGCAAAGGCTATGGGTGCTGACAATATTCCGGCAATAGTACTGGAGACTTTTGCTCCAGAAATTGCCGCGCCTCTAGCTAAACTGTTCCAATACAGCAACAACACTGGCTTCTACCGGCTATGTGGAAAATTGCCCAGGTATGTCCTGTACACAAAAAACAGGACAAATCCAACCCGGCCAAACACCGCCCCATCAGTCTACTCTCGATCATCAGTAAAGTAATGGAAGGGGTCATCAATTGTTCTATCAAGCGGCACTTGCTTAACAATAACCTGCTCACTGACATTCAGTTTGGGTTCCGACAGGGTCACTTGGCTCCTGACCTCATTACAGCCTTTGGTTCGAACATGGACAAAAGAGCTGAACTCCCGAGGTGATGCGAGAGTGACTGCCCTTGACATCAAGGCAGCATTTGACCGAGTGTGATACCAAGGAGCTCTAGCAAAACTGGGATCAGTGGGAATCAGGGGAAAACTCTCCGCTGGTTGGAGTTATACCTAGCACAAAGGAAGATGGTTGTGTTTGTTGGAGGTCAGCCATCTCAGTTCGTTGACATCACCGCAGGAGTTCCTCAGGGTCGTGTCCTCAGGTCCAACCATCTTCAGCTGCTTCATCAATGACCTTCCTTCCATCATAAGGTCAGAAGTGGGGATGTTCGCTGATGATTGCACAATGTTCAGCACCATTCGCAACTCCTCAGATACTGAAGGAGTCCATGTCCAAATGCAGCAAGATCCTGGACAATATCCAGGCTTGGGCTGACAAGTAGTAAGTAACATTCGTGCCACATAAGTGCCAGGCAATGACCATCCCCAAACAAGAGAGAATCTAACCATCACCCCCTTGACATTCAATGCATTACCACCACTGAATCCCCCACTATCAACATCCTGGGGGTTATCATTGTCCAGAAACTGAACTGGACTAGCCATATAAATACCATGGCTACAGGAGAAAGTCAGAGGCTAGGAATCGTGCGATGAGTAACTCACCTCCTGACTCCCCAAAGTCTGTCCACCATCTTCAAGGCACAAATCAGGACTGTGATGGAATATTCCCCACTTCCTTGGATGAGTGCAGCTCCAACAACACTCAAGGAGCTTGACACCATCCAGGACAAAGCAGCCCGCTTGATTGGCACCCCATCCAGAAATATTCATTTTTTCCACCACCGAAGCACAGTGGCAGCAGTGTGTAGCATCTACAAGATGCACTGCAGGAACTCACCAAGCCTCCTTTAGAAAGCACCTTTAAAACCCATGACCACTACGATCTAGAAGGACAAGGGAAGCACATATATGGGAACACCACCACCTGGAAGTTCCCTCTAAGCCACTCACCATCCTGACTTGGAAATATATTGCCGTGCCTTCACTGTTGCTGGGTCAAAATCCTGGAACTCCCTCCCTAACAGCAGCGTGGGTGTACCTGCACCACATGGACTGCAGCAGTTCAAGAAGGCAGTTCACTACCACCTTCTTAAGAGCAAGTGGCAATGGGCAATTAATGCTCATATTAATTCTGGTCTAGACAGTGATGCCCGCATGCCATCAACGAATAAAAGAAAAGAAACCCTTTTTGAGAGATCTGTAGGCATCTCGTCAACACTAAGAAACTCAGAAAGGGGTCACCCATTGTGTCGTACTTTTCCCACTGCCAACTCTGATCTTATTAAATAAACATAGGCCACCCTTTGAATTGCAATTACTCTAGGTTTGTTTATAAGCTTCTCAAACCAGGAGCCTTCATTTATCTTACATTAAAAAAATTCAATCCCCAAACTAAAAGTTATATTCCTAAAACATATGAATCATGAAATGTCACATTCCTAATGCCTTCCCCCAGGGAAAAATGAAAATTCATCACCATCATGGTGTGTTTTCATTTATACCATCAAAAATACTATATATAATATAGTACTGTAAAATATACTATAATAAAATGCTATACATTTTAACAACTATCTAATCACATGCAATGCAGATAACAGTAACCCCCCTCCGTGGTCTACATACAAACCTATCTTGACAATATTATGTTGTTGAATCTGTAACCAGGAGCCATAATCCAATTATGTTTCTTCTGTGGTACTTCCTAAACATTCTCTTCTCACAACAATTGTAATTCAAAGTTTTTCCTGTAAAAGTAGACTCATCATTTTTGTCCACATGTGAAATTTCAAGAACAATCCCGGAATCAATCTGTTGACAGTTCACCTTCTGAACTTTACTGTCCTCCATGTTTATAAGTTTTTCATGTTTAAGTCTGAAATGAATGCCCCAATTAATTCCATAGTTAAACCATCTTCCTCTTGCTCAATTGCAGACATATCTTTATTTTTAAGCCCATTTTCCAGACTTAAATACTTTTGATTCTCTTTTTAAAATAGCAAGTCCAAAATGGCTTCTTATTGTGCAAACAAGTTGTTCCTTTGTTGGTGACAATCTTCCTTAGCCACTTCAAGAATACCATTTAGATGTTTTTTTTATTGGAGCAGAATGGCTTGATATTCCTGTTTGGTCTGTTCTTTAAACAGTTTGTAGTCCTTCAGTTTTTCTTGATCCTAATCAGAGTAAGTCTTGTTTAATTATTTTTGAGTGGTGTTGATAGCTTCTTCATTTTTGGACCATCACTTTAAGTTCCAACACTGAGTATTTCACACACCTCACAAATAACATCATCCCAATCACTTTGGGGTTTTGTAATGGCCTTTTTAATTTGTCCATTTTTCCTGTATTCCCACTGCTGCATTCTGTGTGTCAACACTAGCAGGCACTTTTAATTCAATTCAGGTGTCAATCAACCTTCCGGGTTTCTTTGAGGTTTTAGTTCTTCCTGGGGAAAGCTTTCAATTTGAAACTCTTTAGGCACTTTTGCTGATACTGCTGCAGGAGTTGGCAAAACCCTAACCCCGCAGTGATATCATTCCCCGATATAAAAACCACATGATTAGTTGGGAATTTAGACACAGCACCAACAATAATAGATCCCTTCACTAAAACACAGTCTAAATTCACTCTACACAATGGGATAGGCAGACACCTCCCATCAATACCTTGTATCAATACATTTTTATTCAGAGAGCTCTTTGAAGAAAAGTCTAAATCTTTTACTAACACCAGGCTCCGCGCTGAACCGGTATCTCTCAGGAAACCAATCTTTTTGGGCCCTTCCTTGGAAAAATAATGAAACTATAAAACTATAAAAACTTCAACTATAAAACCTTCATAATCCCTCAAGTCCCTACTTACCCCCATGGTAAATATATTAGATGGTTGTGGTAATCTGAGGTGCAATACACCTTTAAGAGAATGTGAGCAGATTGACCACATGACTGTATTACCCAATTGCTGTGTAGCGCGGACTACAATGTTAATCAGTAGTTTGGAATAGGGTCTGGTTTGAGAAGCGCACATGTATTAATACTCTGTGACTTGTGTAAATAAACAGCATGTGCTTCATCTAATATTGGTCTCTGCGTCTGCAGTATATTATTTGCCCACTCACCCACCAGTAGATAACCGTGTTCGCGAGCAAAGCGACCTGACAGAAGGAACATAACAACTGGTAATGAGGCAAAACACGACCAGTCAACGACACCAAGGAATGCCGTGAAAATTCCACTAAAGCGAAGCAGCTGTGCCTTGCAGGCCAAATGTAAGTACAGCCTTCACCATAGCCGTCAAAGTTATCTCCCTCCAGTATGCCACAGTTTGGCCTTATCGAACCGTCTGATCAGACCACCAATGACTGGTCGCATTATATTGAACGCCTTACATTCTTTTTGGACAATAACATATTGGGGAAGGAGAAGAAGCGAGCGATTCTCTTATTGACTTGTGGCCATAAAACATACAACCTGATTCGTAGTCTAATGGCACCCAATACCCTAGATTCCAGGAGCTTTGATGACTTGGTGAATCTTGTGAAAAGCCACTTTCAGCTGAAACGCTTGGTAGCAATGTAGCATTTTAAATTTATTACGAGGTGGCACGCCCCTGGAGAGACAGTTGCTTGCTCTGTAGCAGCCTTAAAACAATTGACAGAGCACTGTGAGTTCGGGATTGCGATTAACGACATGTTAAGAGACCGATTCGTTTGTGGGATCAACGAAGACGCCACTCAAAAAAGGTTGTTGTCAGAAATGGATTTAGACTTCAGAAAGGCATTGGAGTTGGCGCTCGCAATGGCAAGCATAGTCAGGGGTTCAGAAGCAATCAAGGGAGCACAAAATGGCACTGTCCATCACATCGAGAGGGAAGCACCAATTAGAAATGGTGCGGAAATCCTGGGCTCTGCAGAAAGGCAGGAAACAGCCACCATTAACAGACCAGCAAAAAGCAATGGTTTAACAGAGGAAACCAACATTAGTAATGGCAGAAGTGGAACCAGACAGACTGCAAACGAATGACAATTTAAAAGAATCGAGTGTTTCTACTGCCATCGCAATGGGCATATTATGCGATATTGTAAAGACAGATTGAGACAAAATTTTAAACTAAAAGATAGTAATCATGAAATCCACATAATAAAGGAACCAGAAGAAGCAGGGCCAGATATTTACTCACTACACAACTTAAAAATGAGTAAAACAGAGCCAATCTACGTGACAGTGGAAATCAACGAGAAACCCAGCCAAATGGAGGTGGACACAGGGGCATTCACAACAGTTATAGCGGAACATACGTTCAAATATCTGAATGGAGGAGGTCACTCACTAAATCTGGAAAATTCAGATGTTAAATTAAAGACGTATACTGCTGAAGACATATGAGTTAGAGGCATATGCAAGGTTCCAGTACAGGATGGAAGCCAATCTGTTAATTTATCCCTGATAGTGGCAGCAGGGGAGGGTCCAAGTTTACTTGATTGGAATTGGCTTAAGGAAATAAAGTTGGAGTGGACTGAGATTGCCCAATTCGGAATGAAAGATCTACAAGAATTATTACAGAAATATGCCTCTGTGTTCAGGAAAGAGCTTGGGAAGATCCAGGGGCTGCACGCTAAAATCCATGTGGATCTTGGGGCAACCCCCAGATACTTGAAGGTGAGGCCAGTCCCCATTGCATTATGAGAGAAAGTTGATGTTGAATTAGACAGGCTGGAAAGGTTGGGAGCCTTACAACCTGTACAATTTTCCGAATGGGCAGCACCTATAGTCCCAGTACTAAAGCCTGACCAGAGTGTGAAAATATGTAGAGGCTACAAGTTGACTGTTAACAAAGTGGCCAGACTTGACAGGCATCCTATACCAAAAATTGATGAATTGTACTCCAAGCTGACAGGGGGAATGACATATATGAAACTCGGTATGAGACACACTCATCAGCAAGTTGAGGTAGGAAAGGCCTCTCGGGATTTTGTGACTATCAAGACACATAGGGGTTTATAGCAGTATACCAGGTTACCCTTCGGAGTCTCATCGGCTTGTGCCATTTTCCAACAGACAATAGAAAATTTACTTCAAGGTCTACCCGGTGTTGTGGTTTGTCTCAATGATGTCCTAGTAACAGGACTAACTGATGAATAACACCTGGCTAACCTGGAAGAGGTATTGAAGCATTTTTCACTAGCCAGAGTACATTTGAATAGAGAAAAATGTACCTTCCAAGCAAAAGAAGTGGTTTACCTGGGTCATAGGGTCGACTCGCAGGGCCTTCACCCAGTAGAAGACAAGGTGAGAGCTATTCGTGAGGTGCCAGCACCAAAAAATGCCACAGAACTCAAGGCCTTCATTGGAATGGTTAACTATTATGGCCGTTTTCTCCCAAATTTGTCGACAGTACTGGCTTCATTATATGGGTTACTCAAGAAAAACCACAGGTGGACTTGGCAAGCTCCACAACAACAGGCTTTTACCACAGTAAAGCAGTTGTTACAGTCATTGGCCCTGTTGGTACATTTCAACCCAAAGACAGAATTAATTTTAACCTGCGATGCATCCCCTTACAGAGTAGGGATAGTACCCTCCCATCGGATGGCTCCGAATGGCACATTGGTTATGTTTCAAGAACACTCAGTGAGGCTGAACGAAGATACTCACAAATAGAGAAAAAAGGCTTATCCATTGTATTTGACATTTAAGAAGTTCCACCAATACACCCATGGTCACCACTTCACCATTGTATCCGATCACAAGCCACTACTAGGCTTGTTCAGGGAAGATAAGGCAATACCCCCAATTGCCTCAGCACACATCAAAAGGTGGGCACTGATTCTAGCTGCTTACAAATATACTTTTATCCACCTGCCCGGGAGCCAGATTGCAAATGCTGACACACTGAGCCAATTACTTCTAAAAGACAGCACTGTGAATGTCCCAATTCCTCAAGAACTTGTCTTGTTATTAAACTATCTGGATTTGTCACCAGCACATGCCAAACAGATCAGAGAGTGGACAGACCGTGATCCAGCTTTGTCTCACATCAGGGATCAAGTCTTGCAGGGATGGTCTAACAAGCCAAAGTCAGACAAAATGAAGCCCTACTTTAATGGGAGATACAAGCTCACCTCCCAAAATGGCATCTTGCTGTGGGGAGTGAGAGTCATTGTGCCTCTGAGAGGAAGACAGCCAATATTGACTAAATTGCATAGTGCTCACCCTGGCACCTCTAGAATGAAAATGTTGGTGCACAGTTACTTATGGTGGCCAGGGATGGACACAGAAATTGAAAACTTAATCAAGAGCTGCATACAGGTACAGAAATTGCCCCCTTTGGCTCCACTGCATCCCTGGGAATGACCAGGAAGCCATGGGTCCGCCTCCACGTTGACTACGTGGGGATTTTTATTTGGGAACAACATTGTTTCATTCCTCTTGATCATAGACGCTCACTCGAAGTGGACGGATGTGTATGAGGTGAGATCACCCACATCTGCCGTCACCATGGACAGATTGTGTCAGAGTTTTACGATAGACGGGTTACCGGAAATAATAGTGCCTGATATTGGAACGGCATTCACTAGAGGAGGATTCCAAAGATTTATGAGTCTCAATGGCATAACACACGTTAAGACCTCGCCATACCACCCTGCATCCAATGGTTTAGCCGAGAGGGCGGTCCAGACCTTCAAGTTCAGAATGAGAAAACTGAATGGAGACTCTGTTGCAACTAGATTATTATGTTTCCTACTCAGCTATAGAACTACGCCACACACGACCACCAGTATTGCCCTCACACAGTTATTACTGAAGAGACGTTTCAGCACGCGTTTGAGTCTCATAAGGCTGAATTTAGGAGGGAGGGTAGAAAGAAGCCAGGAGGCTCAGAAAAATAGACATGATTACCACAGTTGTTGGATTCACTGTTTTTGCAAAGAACTTTGGAGATATGCCCAAAAGGCTATTAGATGAAGTTAGTGCTGTGACAGGACCCCTGTCCTATCATTTATCAGTTGAAGGTCGGATAATTAGGAGACACGTAAATCACTTCAGGAAAAAGGAAACAAATCTACAAGAAAGGATGCACCAAGCATTTCCGTTGGAGTCTACACCACATATGGAAGGAACTCCACTTGGTTTGGAAGTACCTGTAGGATCCATTGAGCGTGAGGGAGTCGAAGAGACAAACTAACTTACAGGTTCCTACTGGAAAGCCTAGCGGACAGATGACTGCTGAGGGGGAGGCCGCGGATAAACCATCTGAAGTCGTAGAATTACGATGTTTGACATATTTGAAGAAGCCTCCGGAGAGACGGAATTTGTAAATAGTTTATTTATGTAAATAGATGATACATTGTAAAGATTGTAAATTGTACTTTTGAGTAAAGGGGAAGGAATATGCTAACCTGAGGTGCAATACACCTTTAAGAGAATGTGAGCATATTGACCACATGACTATATTACCCAATTGCTGTGTAGCGCAGGCTACAATGTTAATCAGTAGTTTGGACTAGGGCCTGATTTGAGAAGCACACACTGTGTTAATGCTCTGTGACTTGTGTCACAGCATATGCTTCATCTTATATTGGTCTCTGTGTCTGCAGTATATTGTTTACCAACTCACCCACCGGTAGATAGGCGTGCAACTGTGTTCGCGAGCAAAGCAACCCGACAGAAGGAACATAACAACGGTATTGGTTGCTTCCCTGATGTGGCATTCTCTTGAGAAAACCTAGTCAACCTTACTAAGGCTACCTGTTTTGATTTCAATTTCCAAAAATGTGCTTTTAAATGTCCAAAGTTATGACAATGAAAACATGTTGTTCTCTTCCTACCCTCTACAATATCTTTTGACCACCTTGGAGAGCATCTGCCTCTTCAATTTTGCTACCTCCTGCACTTGCTCATTACCAGTTTCTCTGTCTCTTCAGCTACTGTGTGGGTTTACAAACAATACTTTGTTGCCACCAAGGTATTTGTGATTTAAATCATAACTATCAGCCAAAACGGCGACTTTCTTTACATTAGAGACTTTATGGTCCTCTAGGTGTGACCCACTTCCTACTGGAATACTATTTTTAAACTCCCCCATTTACAACATCTCCCTCACATTTTCAAAATTCTGTTCAATTTTCATTGAATGAGACCAACAGTCAAAAATCATTTCCTTTCCCTAAATTCTACAAACATTTGATTCTGTCTTTTCCTCAGATATTTTTAATCTACAACTTCTGGGATTAGCTCATTTGCGTTAAGTACCACAGTCTTAACAGTATCATAATTTGCAGATTGTTCATCTGAAAGGCTTAAATAAACATCCAATGTGTTTTCTACTAAAACACTTTGTAACAGAATGGTCCATGCCTCTTGTGGCCAAGCTAGCTTTAGCAATTTTATCAAAGGAGGCAAAATACCTTTCAATTCCTACCTCACTGAATTTAGGCACTAGGTGAATCTTACTGACAAAATCAAAACTAGGAGCTAAATTCAAATCATCATCCAATCTGCCTGTGGTTTTTTCATTTTTTTCACAGGCTAGGCCAGTATTTATTGCCTATCCCTAATTGCACTTGAAAATGCAGTGGTGAGCTGCCTTCTTGAACCGCTGCAGTCCATGTGGTGTAGGTACACCCACAGTGCGGTTAGGAAAGGAGATCCAGGATCTTTATCCAGCGACAGTGAAGGAACAGTGATATAGTTCCAAATCAGGATGATGTGTGACATGGAGGGGAACTTGCAGGTGGTGGTCTTCCCATGCATCTATATCTTTCTTAGTGGTAGAGGTCATGGGTTTGGAAGGTTCTGTCAAAGGAACCTTGGTGAATTGTTGCAGTGAATCTTGTATATGGTACACATTGCTGCCACTGTGCATCCATGGTGGAGTGAGTGAGTGTTGAACGTGGTGCATGGGGTGCCAATCAAGCGGGCTGCTTTGTCCTAGATGATGTTGGCCTTTGTGAGTGTTGTTGGAACTACACTCATCCAGGCAAGTATTCCATCACACTTCTGACTTGGGCCTTGTGGTTGCTGGAGACAAGGAGCAGAATTTTCAGTGCCCGTTGGCATTGGGCATGTTTGGCGGTGTGAGTGGACAATATGGCAAGAAGGACAAAAATCGGTTTCACAACATCGTCAAACCAGTTTGCAATCGTCCACTCTGTCCGTCAATGGTAGACTGCTTTTCTCTCTATTGGACGTCAGGAACCTCATTGTAATACATCTGCATATCATTATAAGCCCAGCTTGCTGGAATCATCCCCCCCATACTGGAGCATCTGAGCACGTCAGCAGGATTGTACACCGACATGTTTCACAACTGTACATAAGCGATGTGCACCTGGCAAGCTGCACTTTGCGCAGGACTTTGAGGTTTGTTTGCCTACCTTGCTTCGGGCAGCACTCATGGTCATCAGCGCCAGGCTTCACAGACATCACCACCTCACTTTTAGGGGGGGGCGGTTCACGGACAGGCCTCTACCTACCAGACCAGCCATAAGGTGGCTTTTCAATGGCTGCAGGGCTAGGGCTTGCTTGGGGAAGGGGGAGAAGTGGCCTCAGGCAAGGGAAGAGGCTGCAGGGCAAGGACAGTACTGGCGAAGGAAGGTATCCCAGGGTGTGTGTGGGGTACAAGTTGATCTGTGCGAGTGGCCTCAAGGTGGTGAGGGCTGAGAGGGCAGTCTCCAGAGGAGATGAGGCCAGATGGAGATGTGAGGGTATGTGTGAGAGAGTGAGTGGTGATGCCCCTTGAGTTGGCAGTGAGTGAGATGCCAGTGCATATATGATGGGTTTGTGAGTGTGTGAGTTTGGAGTGATGAGATGGTTGCCTGACCCTGGCAACATGGATGAGATCATTCATCCTCTATCTGCATTGGATGGCCGACCTCTTCTGTGCAGAATTGGCACTGATCGCCACTGCCATCACCTACCAAGCTAGAGTGGGGGTGTTGCTGCCCCTCCTGCAGCCACAGCTGGGATAGAGGACATCATGGCCAGCCTCCACGGCATCCAAAAGGCACTCAAGGGACGCGTCACTTAATCATGGGGCTGCAGCCTTCTTGCCTTTCAGGGCCATGTTTCCTTTGCAGCAGTCCTGGGCTAGAAGTACTGAAAGGTGTGCGTGCAGATGCACATTAAGTATGGCACCCGGCGTGAGGAAGCGGCAAGGTAATGGCATGGCAAGCAATGAAAGCCAGCCAGCCATCAAGACAGCACTTTTCCTGGGAATGCATAATTCATGCAGCGGGATTGGGACAATACGGCGTGAGAAGCTGCCTTTGCGGGTAAAACATTGTTTTTCCTGCCCACTACCGCACTTAGTGCAAATCTGGGATGAATTCGCCACATAATTCCCAGCCTCTGACCTGCTCTTGTAGCCACAGTATTTATATAACTGGTCCAGCTCAGTTTCTGGTCAATGGTAACCCCAAGGATGTTGATAGTGGGGAATTCAGCGATGGTTAATTCCTGTCCGCGTAAACAAATTTTTTCCTTACCCCATTCAAAGTTTCTGGCTTCTTTATCCCTTTGAAACTCTCTGTCTCTTTCCTTGATCCTTTCCTCCCTTTCCATAAAGTCCCCAGGGGGAGTGGGGATTGGAGGGGGAGTGTAGGGAGGAAAAGGTGGGTGAGGAGAAGGGGAAGCGGGGAGAGGAGGGGGCCTGGGGAGTGGAGGGGGTGGGGAGAGGAGGAGGAATAGGGAGAGGAGGAGGAATAGAGGGAGAGAGAGAGTGGTGAGTGGGGAAATAGAGAAAGTCAGGGGTGTGGGGAAAGTAACAAGGGGGGTGTATGGACTGATGGGAGGAGTAGTGAGACAGGAGTAGGGAGAGAGGGAAGAAATAGTGAGGTGGGAGGAGAGAGATGTGGGGAGTAGCAAGAGGGGAGTAGGGGGAGTTATCTGTCCTGTCTGACTTTTCTCTGACCTGCAAGTGCGTGACTCTTGCCAGTGAGCAGTGAAAGTCGGGGCATTTTCCATCTCCATCACACTGACTTTCCTCTGATTGCCCTCCAGTGAAATTTATTCCTCGCCATATAACATTAGTGAATTGTGCTGGTTTGGTGTTTCAACAGGACTGCCCCGAGGGTTCGAGAGATTTCAGAGAAGAGCAGTGTTCTGTGTTTGATGGAACTGATTTCCAGGGGAAGAGATACAAATGGCTGCCTTATTATGGAGGTAAACAGATCTCAAGAAATTGTTCTCTACTGACCAATGACTGCAGTTTTTCCTCAACCCTCTCCTTAACCAGCAAACTTTCTTAGACTGTTGCCTTCATATATCTCCAGTTTATCGTTGACGTTCTTGTTCAGACAAGGATAATGTTGGGGACAAAACATGGAACTTGTCCACTCAGTGAAGTGCTTTCTTGCATGGAAGTTTAAATTGATTCTTTGTCTTCCCTCCAAGCTGATGTAAAAGACCCCATGGCACTATTTGCAGCTCCCTGGTGTCCTGGCCAATATTTATCCCACTATCAGTTTTACTGGTCACATTGCTGCATGAGGGATCTTTCTGTGCTCAAATTGCCTGCCATGCTTCCTACATTACAACAGAAAGTACTTCAGAGGTTGTAAAGCACTTTGAGATGTCCTGAAGTTGTGAAAGGCACTAAGTGCAATTTTTTTCTTTGCCTTTAGATAAACTCCTAACGTTCCATTGTCTGTACTTGATTCACTTCCATCCTACCAAGTATTCCAGACAGGATTGCATTCCCTTACTCCTAGTCATTTTATATTATGGAGAAATTTAATGGAGGTGTTCAAAATTATGAAGGGTTTTGATAAATAAGGAGAAACTGTTTCCATTGGCAGGGGCATCGGCTTCCAAGGGACACAGGCCTAAGATAATTACCAAACTAACCAGAGGGGGAGATCAGGACGATTGTTAAACAGCAATCTAGAATGTACTGCCTCAAAGGGTGATTGAAGCTGATTCAATCATAACTTAGATAAATACTTAATGGCAAAATATTCATAGGCAGCGGGAGCAGGAGAATGGAAATAATTGTACAGATCTCCAATGGAGCCAACACGGGCACAGTGGGTCAAATGGCCCTTTTCTGTTTTGTTAAATTCTCAGAAAACCAACAATAGTTTGTGTCCTTGCTTTGCAGGACAATAAATGGACTAGGTGGATTCTATGATGGGGTGGGTTGGGTTGCAGAGCAGTGAACAGTGGGGGCTACTTGAGCCAATTGGCTTTTTTGTGGCAGGACTACTCACAGTGAAGTAATAAGATGACAACAACAAGGTCTCCATCTTCCCACAGCTTCAAATAAGTGTGAGCTGAACTGCATTCCCCAAGGTGAAAACTTTTATTATCGGCATAAAGAAGCGGTTAAGGATGGGACACTGTGCGAACCTGGAAGCCGCAACATCTGCATAGACGGTGTGTGCAAGGTGAGTTCACTCATTGGCTGAGGCATGGTAAAGGAGCAGAGGCCTCAGGGAGCTCCCATCTGGTGATTGCTTCTTCCACCCATCAGCCACAACTAATGTTCCCTCAGCTCAGAAGGATGGCCCTGGCTGTGGACACCTTTACATGTCAAACCATTTGGAGACAATGGACAATATCTATGGAAAATTGTCATGAGAGGAAGCCCTAGTTATTTCTTGGCCCTTCCTTGTCCTCCTATTTCCACCTCCCCTCCCCACACATTTTCTCTCCATCTTCCTGGGATCTGACCATTCTCTGACCCTTGATTTAGTCACTATTATTCATGAAATAGCCAAGACATACACTTGCTCACTCCTTCACCTGGAGAAAGATCAGGAGTGAACCTTTGTTGAAATTTATCCACCCCCTTCGCTAACCAGCGGGATAGAGATGTGTTGTAGTAGCCCCACCAGTACATGGGGGGCAAGTAGCTAACCCAGTGCAGGCCAATGAGGTGGGATCTTCCTGTTCCGCACTCAAGACTGTGCTGACCACCTGAGGCAGTGGCTCATCCTAGCTGGTTCTTTATTCATCCTTAAATTTTATATTTCCCTCTAAATTTAGGTAATTGCATCAAATTCACCATCAAAATCAATATCACTGTGACCAACTAAACCTTGGGGGTCAGTGCCAATGGTGCCAACCTGTGCCCATGTATCTTAGTGCTGCTGAAGTCACTCTACCAAGGACCATTGGTGTTTGATGGTATCCATGTGCATTCGCTCTCATTTGTGGAAGAGCAAAGCTTCACCACACGCCAGGAAGGAGATCAGTCTTCAGATGGTATTAGTAAAGAGGAATGACGCAAAAAATTAAATGCAGAAAAAAGAACAAGATGATTCAATTGATGGGTGAAAGAGGCTGAAATACAAAAGGAAGCAAGCCTGATACAAAAGGCAAGGCACAAAGGCCTTTGAGGTTGAATAAAGAGGAATAAGACTAGATTTAATGATTGAGTGAAAGCTTGGTTCTCACTCAGTTTCAAACTCCGCCTCATACCAAGGGTCTTCAGATTGGCTTCATGCAGTCAGTGCCTATCCAGGAGAATTCACTTACCTGCAAAGGGCCCCTAATTTGATTAGTGAGCCACTTACTTGGACAAACACCCCCTCTACTAACAGTAAGCATCGGCTGATCTACAATCACTGATCTTGTAGGTTGTAATCTGATATCTTTCCAGAAATATGTTAACAAGTGCATTTAAAATATAATGGTTCTGAGCATTCCAGTAACATTTTTTTTACTTGATTCTAGACAGTTGGTTGTGACAATACACTGGAATCATCACAAGTTGAAGATAAATGTCTCGAATGTGGAGGAGATGGAAGCACCTGTTATGAAGTCAAAGGGACATTTAGTGTTGTTGATTTGCCAATAGGTGCAGTTCTGTGTTCCATTATTACTTTTGTTGTAATTTGTTGTCTGGTTGTGAATGCTAGAGATTTGCTGCGTCACCAAATATCCGCTCCTTATTTGCAGGTTACAATCAAATTCACATCATTCCCATCGGGGCCACAAGTATTCGGATCCAAGAAGTATTACCCACACGGAATTTCCTTGGTAAATCATTCACTTCCTTTCTTAATTTCTGATTCTTTTTAAAATCTGTGAGTGAAGTTCACTCGGCACAGTTACACTTTAGTCTGTCTCTGTGTGACTGGAGTTTACTCACCCCAATAAATGCTGGCCTAGCCAGTGACACCACAACTCAGGAGCGAATAAAAAAAAATTGCACCTTAGCCTGTCTCTGTTTGAGTGGAGTTTACTGGTTCCAGTCACACCTTGGCCTATCTCTGTGTGAGTGGAGTTCACTCGGCCCAGTTGAACTTTGGTCTGTGTCATTACTTGTTGAGTCATTAGGGGAACACTAGTATTTGTTAAATGCCATACACTGTTTACAACAACTTTAAAGATCGAGAACCTTTGTCACATTCTGCATGTAGCAGTATGCAGTTCTGACAATTTCTTGTTGTACATTGGTTTCATGTAATCTTTCCCCTCAGCCCACCGCACATGTTCTTTATTTGGAGACTGGTGCTTCTGTTATTTCCAGAATAATGGGTGACTGGTCAGAGAATTCCACAAAATAGGTAAACAGTTGGGCCTTTAACAAGTTTGCTGTTAATTTTGCAGTGATCAAGTGTTGGGAACGAGATGTATATATTACCATTATTGTAACACCACTGCAGCTAATAGGATGCACACTATACACTGAAAGACTCTGCCTACTATTGTCTCTCTGAGAAACAGGTGAGGAGTATGTGGGTAGGTAACAGGCAGGCCACTCGTTTTATTTTACGAACACCACCCCAGCCTTCAAATATGCCGACGGGGGGCCATAAAATTCACCCCAACCTCCCTGCTCCTAGGCCCGAAGCTCACATTACTCCCCTCTCTTCACCACCCTGTCACGATATCTGGATCCTGGTCACTCCTCTCCTCAGCCCATAGCAAACCCAAAGGAGTGCTGCACTGTCAAAGGGCAGCGCCGATAGGAGTGCTGTACTATCACAGGGTCAGTATTCAGGGAGTGCTGCAATGTCAAAGGGCAGCACTGATTGGAGTGCTGCACTATCACAGGGTCAGTATTCAGGGAGTGCTGCAATGTCAAAGGGGCATTACTGAGGGAGTGCTGTACTGTCAGAGGGGCAGTGTTGAGGCAGTGCTGCATTCTCAGAGGGGCATTATTGAGGGAGTGCTGTACTGTCAGAGAGGCGGTATTGAGGGTGTGCTGCATTATCAAAGGGGCAGTACTGAGGGAGTGCTGCATTGTCAAAGGGGCAGTACTGAGGGAGTGCTGTACTGTCTTAGGAGCAGTATTGACAGAGTACTGTACTGTCAGAGGGGCAGTATTGAAGACGTGCTGCACTGTCAAGAGGCAGCATTGAGGGAGTGCTGCTCTGTCAGAGGGGCAGTATTGAGGGAGTGCTGTACTGTCAGAGGGGCAGGATTGAGGGTGCGCTGTACTGTCAGAGAGGCAGTATTGAGGGAGTATTATAGCAAAATAGTAATATGAGAAATGGGGGTCAGAGAGTGGCAGAAAAGGACAGAGAGAAAAGATCAAGAATACATCAACAGTCAAGACTAGAGGTAACAAAAGGACAAAACTGAAGGCTCATGGCCTGAATGCACGTAACATTCATAACAAAGTAAAAGAATTGATGGCCCACATTGAAGTAAATAAATATGATCTGATAGCAATTACGGAGACATGGCTGCAGGATGACAAAGATTGGGTCCTTAATATTGAAGGGTATATGACATTCAAGAAGAATAGGCAGATAGGTAAAGGTGGAGGGGTAGCACTGTTAATCAAAGAGGGCATTGGTGCAGTAGTTAGAGTTGACCTTGGTTCAGGAGATCAGGATGTAGAATCGCTTTGGGTGGAGATGAGGAATAGTAGGGGAAAAATGTCGTTAGTGGGAGTGGTCTACAGGCCCCCTAACAGTAGCCACAGTGTAGGACAAAGTATTCAAGAGAAAGTAATGTGTGTTTGTAATAGAGGGGTGGCAATAATCATGGGAGATTTTAATCTACACATAAACTGGAAAAATCAGATTGGCAGTAATAGCCTGAATGAAGAATTCTTAGAAACTTTCTCAAAAGCATTCTTAGAGCAGCATGTTCCAGAACCAGTCAGAGAGTAGGTTATATTAGATTTGATATTGTGTAACATGACATGATTAATTAATGGCCTCAGAGTAAAGGCACCCCTAGGTAGCAGTGACCACAATACGATTGAATTTTGCATCCAGCTTGAAAGGAAGAAGAATGGGTCTAAGACTAGTATCTTAAATTTAAATAAGGGCAACTATGTGGGGATGAAAGCTGAGCTAGCTGAAGTGAACTGGGAAACTAGGCTAGAGGATAGATCGATAGAGAAGCAGTGGCAGACATTTAAGACATATTTCAGAGTATTCAGAATAAGTACATTCCTACTATAAAGAAAAATTCTGAGGGGAGGGCCCACCATCCGTGGTTAACTAGAGATGTTAAGGAAAGCATCAAACTTAAGGAAAAAGCATACAACTCCGCAAAGGTGAATGGCAAGACAGGTGACTGGACAGAACATAAAGAATGGCAGAGAATGACTAAAAGGTTAATCTGGAGAAAGAAATTAGAGTATGAAAGGAAGCTAGCTAGAAATATGAAAATGGATAGCAAGAGTTTCTACAGGTACTTAAAAAGGAAAAGAGTAAGTAAAGTGAGTGTTGGTCCTCTAGAGAGTGACAGTGGGGAGCTAATAGTAGGATAATAAGGAAATAGCGGAAGAAATGAACAAATATTTTGCTTCTGTGTTCACTATAGAGGATACAAAAAAACATTCCAATAATAGCTGCAAATCAGGAGGTGAACAGGAGAAAGGAAATTGGTGAAATTAAAATCACTAGGGAAACAGTACTGAGCAAATAGATAGAGCTGCAGGATGGCAAGTCTCTGGTTCCCAATG
Organism: Cetorhinus maximus; assembly: GCF_964194155.1. NCBI lineage: Eukaryota > Metazoa > Chordata > Chondrichthyes > Lamniformes > Cetorhinidae > Cetorhinus > Cetorhinus maximus. The sequence goes on from NW_027596636.1 coordinate 142,324, forward strand.
GACTGCATCCTAGAGTCTTAAAAGAGGTGGCTAATGGTGTAATAGATGCGCTGGTGTTAATTTCCCAAAATTCGCCAGATTCTGGAAAGGTTCCATCAGATTGGAAAGTAGTAAATATAACCCCTTTATTCAAGAAGGGAGGGAGGCAGAAAACAGGAAACTATAGACCAGTTAGCTTGACATCTGTCGTGGGGAAATTATTGGAATTGATCATTGAGGAGGTTATAACTGGGCACTTAGAAGAGCTCAAGGCAATTGGGAAGATTCAGCATGATTTTGTGAAAGGAAAATCATGTTTAATCAATTTATATGAGTTTTTTGAAGGAGTAACATGCGCAGTGGGTAAAGGGGAGCCTGTAGACGTACTGTACTTGGATTTCCAGAAGGCATTTGATAAGGTGCCACATCAAAGATTATTATGAAAAATAAAAGCGCATGGTGTAGTGGGTAACATATTAGCATGGATAGAAGATTGGCTGGATAGCAGAAAGCAGAGAGTATGCATAAAGGGGTCATTTTCTGATTGGCAGGATGTGATGAGTGGAATCCCACAGGGGTCTGTACTGGGGCCTCAACTTTTTACGATTTACATCAATGACTTAGATGAGCGGAGTAAAGATATGGTAGCTAAATTTGCAGATGACACAAAGATAGGTAGGAAAGTATGTTGTGAAGAGGACATGAAGTTGCAGATGGATATAGATAGATTGAGCGAGTGGGCAAAGATCTGGCAGATGGAGTTTAATGTGGGAAAATGAAGTTGTTTACTTTGGCAGGAAGAACAAAAAAGCAGAGTATTATTTAAATGGCAAATGACTGCATAATTCTGAGGTGCAGAGGGATCTGGGTGTTCTAGTACATGAGTCACAAAAAGCTAGTATGCAGGTACAGCAAGTAAGTAAGAAGGCCAATGGAATACTATCCTTACGAGAGGGATTGAACATATAAGTAAGGATGTTATGCTTCAGTTATACAGGGCATTGGTGAGGCCGCATCTTGAACACAGTGTGCAGTTTTGGACTCCTTATTTAAGGAAGGATGTAAATGCATTGGAGGCGGTTCAGAGGAGGTTTACTGCAATGAGTGGGTTGTTTCATGAGGAAAGGTTGGACAGACTGGGCTTGTTTCCACTGGAGTTTAGAAGAGTGAGGGGTGATTTGATTGAAGTATACAAGATCCTGAATGGTCTTGACAAGGTGGATGTCGAAAGGATGTTTCCTCTTGTGGGTGAGTCCAGAAACTAGGGGGCACTGTTTTAAAATTAGGGGTTGCCCTTTTAGGACAGAGATGAGGAGCATTTTTTTCTCTCAGGGGGTTGTGTGACTTTGAAACTCTCTGCCTCAGAAGGTGGTGGAGGCGGAGTCATAGAATATTTTTAAGGCAGAGGTAGATTGCCTAATAAAAATCTAAGGTTATCGGGGTTAGATGATAATGTGGAAATCTAAACACAAGAGGCTCAGCCATGATCTTATTGAATGGCGGAGCAGACTTGAGGGGCCGAATGGTTTACTCCTGTTCCTATTTCTTATTTTTTTATACTGTCAGAGGGGCAGTGTTGAGGCAGTGCTGTACTATAAGAGGGGCAGTACTGAGGGAGCGCAGCACTGTCAAGGGGCAGCACTACCGGAGTGCTGCATTCTCAGAGCGTCAGTATTAAGGGAGTGGTGCGTTGTCAAGACGCAGTATTGAGGGAGTGCTGTACTGTCAGAGGGGCAGTATTAAGAAGGGTGCTTCAATATCAAAGGGGCAGTATTGAGGGAGTGCTATACTGTCAGAGGGGCAGTATTGTTGAAGCGTTGCACTGTCGAACTGCCAGTATTAAGGGACTGCTACACTGTCAGAGAGGAAGTATTGAGGGAGTGTTGTACAGTCAGAGGGGCAGTATTGAGGAACTGCTGCACTGTCAAGTAACAGTACTGAGGAAGCGCATCCTGCTGAAGGGTCAGTATTAAGGGAGTGCTGCGCTGTCAAGGGCCAGTGTTGAGGAGTGCTGCGCTGTCAAGGGCCAGTGTTGAGGAGTGCTGCACTGTCAAGGGCCAGTGTTGAGGAGTGCTGCACTGTCAAGGGCCAGTGTTGAGGAGTGCTGCGCTGTCAAGGGCCAGTGTTGAGGAGTGCTGCGCTGTCAAGGGCCAGTGTTGAGGAGTGCTGCGCTGTCAAGGGCCAGTGTTGAGGAGTGCTGCACTGTCAAGGGCCAGTGTTGAGGAGTGCTGCGCTGTTAAGGGCCAGTAAAAATGGAGTGCTGTGCTCTAAGGGGGACAGTATTGAGGGAGTGCCGCATTGTCAGAGGGGCTGTAATAATGAGTACTATACTGTCATGAGGGCAGTCTTGAGGGAGTGCTGCACTCTCTGAGGGGCAGTATTGAGGAAGCGCTGTGCTGCCATGGGGGAGTACGCAGATAGTGATACATTGTCAGAGGGTCAGTATTGAAGGAGTGTTGTACTGTCAGAGGGGCGGTATTGAGGCAGTGCAGCATGGTCAGAAGGGCAGTATTGAGGGAGTGCTGCACTGTCAGAAGGGCAGTATTGAGGGAGTGCTGCACTGTCAGGAGGGCAGTATTGAGGGAGTGCTGCACTGTCAGGAGGGCAGTATTGAGGGAGTGCTGCACTGTCAGGAGGGCAATATTGAGGGAGTGCTGCACTGTGAGGAGGGCAGTATTGAGGGAGTGCTGCACTGTCAGGAGGGCAGTATTGAGGGAGTGCTGCACTGTGAGGAGGGCAGTATTGAGGGAGTGCTGCACTGTGAGGAGGGCAGTATTGAGGAACTGCTGCACTGTCAGGAGGGCAGTATTGAGGAACTGCTGCACTGTTAAAGGGTCAGTACTGGGCAAGCGCAGCCTATTGTAGGGTCAGTGTTCAGGGGGTGCTGTACTGTCAGAGTGGCAGTATAGCGGGAGTGCTGTGCTGTCAAAGGCAGTACTGAGGGAATGCTGCACTCTCAGAGGGGCAGTATTGAGGGAGTGCTGTGCTGTCAGTGGGGCAGTATTGGGGGAGAGCTGCACTGTCAGAGGGACAGTATTGATGAGTGCTGCACTGTCAGAGGGGCAGTATTGAGGGAGTGGTGCACTGTCAGGAGGGCGGTATTGAGGAGAGCTGCATGTCAGGAGGGCAGTATTGAGGGAGTGCTTCACTGTCAGGAGGGCAGTAATGAGGGAGTGCTGCACTGTCAGGAGGGCAGTATTGAGGAACTGCTGCACTGTTAAAGGGACAGTACTGAGCAAGCGCAGCCTGTTGAAGGGTCAGTGTTCAGGGGGTGCTGTACTGTCAGAGTGCCAGTATAGAGGGAGTGCCGTACTGTCAAAGGCAGTACTGAGGGAATGCTGCACTCTCAGAGGAGCAGTATTGAGGGAATGTAGCACTGACAGAGGGTCAGTGTTAAGGGAGTGCTGCGCTGTCAGTGGGGCAGTATTGAGGGAGAGCTGCACTATCAGAAGCGCAGTATTGAGGGAGTGCTGCACTGTCAGAGGGGCAGTATTGATGAGTGCTGCACTGTCAGACGGGCAGTATTGAGGGAGTGCTGCGCTGTCAAGGGGCAGTATTGAGGGAGTGCTGCACTGTCAAGGGGCAGTATTGAGGGAGTGCTGCACTGTCAGAGGGGTAGTCTTGAGGGAGTGCCGCATTGTCAAAGGGTCAGTGTTGAGGGTGTGCTGTAGTGTCAGAGGGGCAGTAATAATGAGTACTATACTGTCATGAGGGCAGTATTGAGGGAGTGCTGTGCTGCCATGGGGGAGTACGCAGATAGTGATACATTGTCAGAGGGGCAGTATTGAAAGAGTGCTGCACTGTCAGAGGGGCGGTATTGAGCCAGTGCAGCATGGTCAAAAGGGCAGTATTGAGGGAGTGCTGCACTGTGGAAGCATCATTATTGAGGGAGTGCTGTACTGTCAGAGGGGCAATATTGATGGAGAGCTGCACTCTCAAAAGGGCAGTATTGACGGAGTACAGCAAGGTCAAAGGGGCAGTACTGAGGAAGTGCTGCACTGTCAAGGGGCAGTACTCAGGGAGTGCTCTACTGTCAGAGGGTCAGTGTTGAGGCTGTGCTGCATTATCAGAGGTGCAGTATTGAGGGAGTGCTCTACTGTCAAAGGGTCAGTATTGAAGGAGTGCTGCACTGTCAAGGGGCAGTATAAAGGTAGTGCTGCACTGTCAGACGGGCAGCATTGAGAGAGCGCTGTACTGTCATAGGGTCAGTATTGAAGGAGTACTGTACTGTCAGAGGGGCAGCATTGAGGGAGTACTATACTATCAGAGGGTCAGTATTGAGGGAGTACTATACTGTCAGAGGGGCAGTATTGAGAGAGAGCTGCACTCTCAAAGGGGCAGTATTGAGGGAGTGTTGCACTGTCATAGGGGCAGTATTGAGGATGCGCTGTATTGTTGGAGGGACAGTACTGTTAGAGCGCTGCATTGTCAGAGTGCCAGTACTGTGAGAGCACTGTACTGTCAGAGGGCAGTATTGAAGGTATACTGTATTGCCAAGGGACAGTACTGAGGGAGTGCTGCACTGTCAAGGGGCAGTACTGAGGGAGTGCTACATTGTCAAAGGGTCAATGTTGAGGGAGTTCTGTACTGCCAGAGGGGCAGCACTGAGTAAGTGCTGCACTCTCGGAGGGTCAGTTTTAAGGGAATGTTGCAGCTTCAAGGAGCAGTAATGAGGGAGTACGGTACTGTCAGATGGTCAGGTTAGGGAGTGCTGCATTCTCAATAGCGCAGTATTGAGGGAGTGTCATACTGTCAGAGGGGTAGTATTGAGGGAGTGCTGCACTGTCCAAGTGTCAGTACTAAGCGTGTGCTGTGCTGTTGGAGGAGCAGTGCTGTGAGAGCGCTGCATTGTCAGATGGCCAGTACTGTGAGAGCACTGTACTGTCAGGGACAATTTTGCGGAAGTGCTGCACTGTTAAGGGGCAGTACTGGGCGAGCACTACACTATCAGAGGGTCAGTATAGAGGGAGTGCTGCAATGTCAAGGGGCAGTAATGAGGCTTTGCTGCACTGTCAGACGGTCAGTGTTGAGGAAGTGCTGCACTGTCAGAGGGGCAGTAGTCGGGGAGTGCTCTATTGTCAGGGGTTCAGTATTAAAGGAGTGCTGCACTGTCAGAGGGGTAGTATTGAGGGAGTACTATACTGTCAGAGGGGCAGTACTGAGGGTGCGCTGCGTTGTTAGAGGGGGAGTACTATGAGAGCACTGTACTGTCAGAGGGCAGTATTGAGGGTGTGCTGTATTGTCAGAGGAGCAGTATAGAGGGAGTACCATACTGTCAGGGGGAAATATTGAGGAAGAGCTACACTCTCAAAGGGGCAGTAAATAGAGGGTGCTGCACTGTCGAAGGGGCAGTATTGATGGAGTACTGTACTGTCAGTGGCTCAGTACTGAGGGAATGCTGCACTGTCAGAGGGGCAGTATTGATGGAGTACTGTACTGTCAATGGGCAGTACTGAAGAAGCACTGCACTGTGGAAGGGTCAGTATTGAGGGAGTGCTGTATTATCAGAGGGGCAGTATTGAGCTAGGACCATACAATCAGTGGGGTAATATTGAGGGAGAGCTACACTCTCAAAGGGGCAGTAAATAGGGAATGCTACACTGTTGAAGGGCAGTACTGAGGGAGTGCTGCACTCTTAAGGGGGCAGTATAGAGGGTGTGCTGCACTGTCAAAGGGTCAGTGTTAAGGGAGTGCTGTACTGCCAGAGGGGCAGTATTGAGTCAGTACTATACTGTCAGAGGGGCAGTATTGAGGCAGTGTTGCACTGTCAAGGGGCAGGACTGAGGGAGTGCTGCACTCTCAGAGGGGCATTATTGAGGGAGTGCTGCACTGTCAAAGGGTCAGTGTTGAGGGAATGCTGTATTGTCAGAGGAGCAGTATTGAGGGAGTACCATATTGTCAGGGGGGCAGTATTGAGGGAGAGCTACACTCTCAAAGGGGCAGTAAATAGGGAGTGCTGCACTATCGAAGGGCAGCACTGAGTGAGTGCTGCACTCTCACAGGGGCAGTATAGAAGATGTACTCTATTATCAGAGGGGCAGTATTGAGGGAGTACTTCACTGTCAAAGCGGCAGTACTGAGGGTGCGCTGTGCTTTGGAGGAGCAGTGCTGTGAGACTACTGCATTTTTAAATGGCTTGTACTGTGAGAGCACTGTACTGTCAAAGGGGCAACATTGAGGGAGAGATGTGCTGATGCAGTGTCAGGACTAAGGGATCTGTGCCCTGTTTTAAGGGCAGTACTGAGGTAGTGCTGCCCTGTCGGGGGTGAGTACTGGGGGAGATTGCACTGTCGGAGCGCTGGACTGAGGATGGGCTGCGTGGTTGGAGGGGCAGTACTGTGAGAGCGCAGCATTGCCAGGGGGGCCAGCACTGTGAGAGTACTCTACTGTCAGAGGGGCAGTATTGAAGGTGCACTGTATTTTCAAGGGGCAGTACTATGGGAATGCTTGACTCTCGGGGGTTAGTATTAAGGGAGTGCTGCACTGTCAAGGGGCAGTATAAAGGGACGGCTGCACTGTCAGAGGGGTAGTATTGAGGACCGTGTGCTGCACTGTCAAGGGGCAGTACTGAGGTACTGCTGCACTTTCAGAGGGTTAGTATTAAGGGAGTGCTGCACTGTCCAGAGGCAGTACAAAGGGAGTGCTACACTGTGAGAGGGGTAGTATTGAGGACCGAGTGCTGCACTGTCAAGGGGCAGTACTGTGGGAGCACTGTACTATCAGAGAGGCAGTATTGAGAGTGTACTGTATTGTCAAGGGTAGTATTTCAGGGCATGCTGCAATGTAAATGGGCGGTACTGAGAAAGTGCTGCACTCTCAGGGCGGCGTTATTGAGGCAGTGCTGCACTGTCGAAGGGGCAGTATTGAGGGAGTGCTGCACTCTTCAGAGGGGCAGTACAGAAGAAGTGCTGCACTGCGTAAGAGTCAGTACTGAGGGAGTGCTATACTGTCAGAGGGGCAGCATTGAGGGAGTGCTATACTGTCAGAGGGGCGGTATTGAGTGAGTACTATACTGTCAGAGGACAGCATTTACAGAGAGCTGCACTCTCAAAGGGGCAGTATTAAGCGAGTGCTGCACTGTCAAAGGGACAACACAGAGGAAGCGCTGCACAGTTGAAGGGTCAATAGTGAGGGAGTGCTATATGGTCAGAGGGGCAGCATTGAGGGAGTGCTGTACTGTCAGAGGGGTAGCATTGAGGGAGTGCAGCATTGTCCAAGGGTCAGTACTGAGGGTGCGCTGCGTTGTTGGACAGGCAGTGCTGTCAGCGCGCCGCATTGTCAGAGGGCCAGTATTGTGCAAGCACTGTACTGTCAGAGGGGCAGTGTTGGGGGAGTGCTGCACTGCCAGAGGGGCAGTATTGAGGGAGTGCTGCACTGTCAGAGGGGCAGTTTTGAGGACAGAGTGCTACACTGTCAAAGGGTCAGTTTGAGGGAGTGCTGTACTGTCAGAGGGGCAATATTGAGGGAGTGTTGCACTGTTAAGGGGCAAATTAAAGGGAGTGTTGTACTGTCAGATGGGTAGCATTGAGAACAGAGTGTTGCACTGTCAAGGGACAGTATAAAGGGAGTGCTGCACTGTCAGAGGGGTAGCATTGAGGACAGAGTATTGCATTGTCAAGGGGCAGTACTGAGGGAGTATTGTACTGTCAGACTGTCAGTATTTAGGGAGTGCTGCACTCTCAATATCGCAGTACTGAGGGAGTGTTGTACTGTCAGGGGGCAGTATTGCGCAAGTGCTGCACTGTCAAGGGGCAGCACTGGCGAGTACTACATTGTCAGAGGGGCTGTATTGAGGGAGTGCTGCATTGCCAAAGGAACAGTATTGAGGGTGTACTGTACTGTCAAGGGGCAGCACTGAGGCAGTTCTGCACTGTCAGAGGGGCATTATTGAGGGTGCGCTGTACTGTCAGAGAAGCAGTACTGAGGGAGTGCTGCATTCTCAGAGGATTAGTGTTGAGGGAGTGCTGCATTGTCAAAGGGGCAGTATTGAGGGACTACTGCATTGTCAGAGGGTCACTATTGAGGGAGTGCTGTATTTTCAAAGGGACAGTACTGAAGGAGTGCTGTGCTGTGCTGTCAGAGGGGCAGTAGTGAGGGATTACTGAACTGTCAAGGGGCAGTAATGAGGGAGTGCTGCACTGTCAGAGGAGCAGTATTGAGGGAGTACTGTGCTGTCAAGGGGAAGCACAGAGGGAGTGCTGAACTGTCAAAGGGGCAGTATTGAGGGAGTACTAAATTGTCAAGGGGCAGTAATGAGGGAGCCTTGCATTCTCAAAGGGGCAGTACTGGGGAACCGCCGCACTGTCAAGGGGCAGTACTGTGGGACTGTCGCACTGTCAGAGAGCCTGTATTGAGGGAGTGCTGTATTGTCAGAGGGGCAGTATTGAGGGAGTACCATACTGTCAGCGGGGCACTATTTAGGGAGAGCTGCACTCTCAGGGGGGCAGTATAGAGGATGTGCTGCACTGTCAAAGGGTCAGTGTTGAAGGAGTGCTGTACTGTCAGAGGGCCAGTATTGAGGGAGTGCTGCAAGGTCAGAGTCGTATTGAAGGAGTGCTGTACTGTCCTAGTGTCACTAATGAGGGTGTGCTATGTTTTTGGAGGGGCAGTAATGTGAGAGCGCTTCATTGTCAGAGGACCAGTACTGTGAGAGCACTGTACTGTCAGAAGGGTAGTATTGAGGGTGTACTGTATTGTCAGAGGGGCAGTATTGAGGGAGTACTGTTGTGCCTAGGGTCAGGACTGAGAAAGTGCTGCACTGTTGAAGGGTCAGTGTTGAGGGAGGTCAGTACTGAGTGTGCGCAGAGTCGTTGGAGGGGCAGTACTGTGAAAGCACTGCATTGTCAGAGGGGCAGTACTGAGGGAGAGCTGCGCTGTTAGAGCTTCAGGCATAAGTGATTTGTGCCCCATGTGAGGGGCAGTACTGAGGGAACGCTGGCCTGTCGGGGGTCAGTACTGAGGGAGCACTGTACTGTTGGAGCATCAGCACTGAAGGGGTGCTGCTCTGTTAGAGGGGCAGTACTAAGGCAGCACTGCACTGTTGAAGGTCAGTTCTGAGTAAATGCTGCACTGTCGGAGGGTCAGTATTGTTACGATCTGTTAGGGACCATTAACATTTAAGGAAGAAACCCAGACACACATCAATTGACCGACAGAACTACGCCACAAGATTTCACATTTTTAAACAAAAATAAATGTTATTGTATAACAAAATAAACAAAGTAAGCACTTAACCCTAGTTTATAAGACATATTCTATATACTCAGTTCTACTTTTTACTTCCCCCCAAGAGTTTCCTTCATTTCAAAAATCTTGAAAGTTCATTCACTTTTCCTACAACCAACCCAAAAGGTATGCCACAGCCCTCCAGAATTACTTTAGTTGCCCTTAGTATTCCAGCTATTTCTCCGAGGTAAGATTCTATAGTTGTCCTGTTAGCTTTTGGCTACGTGACCCTCCACCTTTTACTTTAGCGATCTCACTACTGTGGATGCCTCAACTCCTTGTTCATGTTGCCAGCAGAAACCTTCCCACAGCGTTACAAGCTAACTCTGCTGACTGCATTCTGCCACAAGACTCTGTGAGGACTACTTTAGATTTCTTCCACTAGCTGCAAGCTAGAGAAAATCTTCCAGTGAGGTGCAGTCTTCACCAAAACAAGGCTACAACTGCCACTGTCTGTTCCCAAACTAAATTACTTGTTTCTGTCAACAAACACACACAGACAAATCAAACAAAAGAGCCTTCTAACCAAGGCTCCACCCTTAATCACTATCACTAGGCTTTGGGATGATTCAGCCAGAAATGCAAACAAATTATTTTACCTTCAACATAACTCTGATTCTGTAATCCATATGAATAATTTCCATCTCTATTAGAGTTTTATGTTTTTCCTTCCCAGAATTGTTTTCTCTGACCTTTTACACTAACATGGGCCCAACCTTGTAAGTGTAATGAACTCCAAGCTTGTTTGAATTGCATTTAGTTCAGGATTGCTTATCAGTTTCTTAATCAAAAACCCCATTTTCTACAGTTACAATCTTAATTCCTTAAAGTAAAAGTTATATTCTAAAGCATATGAGTTATGAACTAGATATTTGCAACAGTACTGAGACAATGGGTAGAATTTTCTGTGCCCAGTGGTGTCAGGCGTCATGGCGGGAAGGACAAAAATTAGTTTCACGACATCAGTTTGCAATCGTCCGCTCCGCCTGTCAATGGTGGATTGCGCTTCCTGCTGCCACACGTTGAAAACTTCATGTTGTACATCTGCATGTGATTATAAGCCCAGCTCGTTGGAATCAACCCCCCATGCTCGATCATCTGAGCACACTGACATGTTTCACAACAGCATTTATAAGGCATGCACCTGGCGAGCTGTACTTCTAGGGAACTCGGAGATGAGGGCGTAGTAACATTGCGTAGCACTCACAAGGGTTGCCTGTTGGACTTCAATGTTGGGGCACTGCACATTCAGGCAAGGGCACAGGCAGGTTGCCTTTTCCCGGTTGCCTGACAATGTGGTGCTGGAGCAAGGGCTGCACTGCGGTTGAGGCGAGTTGAGGGGAGCAAGGGCTACACTGTGGTTGATGGATGTGCACAAGCACGTGCTGGAGTGGGGGAGGGAAACAACCACGCATTAGGGAAATCTCTGCAGCTGAGAGAGTTCAGACACAGCCACATTGACATGCATGGAGTCAGGCCTCTAATTTATCTGCCCACTCAAGCAACGCAGAGACCTGAAAGTGCCACCAAATGCTCCAGAGCTTTTCACCCCTTGGGCACAGACTGCAAAGTAATGACCGTTTTTAGTGGACTGCAGAACAATTGAATGACTGGGCACGTTGTACAATCTCCTTGCTAAAGCTGGCCATGGAGCAGTTATTGGTGGAGGCGCTCACAGACCCTTGCAACGTCATCTCTGGGATGCATTAAGGGGCCTTCGGACTTAACCAAGAGAGGTTCTTAGATAACCCACACATCTCTCTCTTTCATTCTGCAGGAGGAGTACATGAGGAGCATGGAGCCTGGTGACCTAGCTGTATGCCTCATGGCTTACAGAGAGCAGAGACGAAGGAGAAAAGCAGCGGAGGTGCCTGGCTGGGCTGAAGGAGGAGCAGCACCCTCAGGAAGAAGGGGCGATTGGGGCTCCTGCACTCTGGTCTGGTGGGGCCCTGCAAAACGGTCCACAGAGGGTGTAACGCGTCGTTGTCACCCGCTGCGGCCTTCACAACCTGCTGCTTCAACAGGGAGAGGAGCTGGTTGAAGAGAAGATGGAGGAGCTGAATGTCTCCTCCGATGAGGAGGACGTTGACGGGGATGAGGGTGAGGAGATCTTCAAAGGCGAAGATGACAGCGATGAGGCCATTGCACTGGCCAGACGAAGCAGGCACGCTTGGGAGGCTCTCATAGCTGCTAGATTTGTGGAGGGTGATGACAACATGCAGTGAGGTGACCCCATAGATCATCACTTTGCATTTGTGAATGTTTGACTCCTATCTTGCTGAAGGCAGCGCACATACCCTCTGTGATAAAGCCCCTGTCATGGAGACGCAGCGGATGCCCATCCTTCGTGAGCTGAACCCTTCAGGACCACACTGTCACCGGTCACAGATATCGATGACATGGGGGGCCAGCCACCTCTCAAAGGTGCTGGGAGCACACAGACAGAATGACGGAACTCTGTGTCACCGGCCCAGGACATTCTGGCAGCAAAGATAAGCACCATCGAGGAGCAGGCATGAGTGATGCATCCAGTAACAGTGAAGGTGCACCATCAGCATGCTGGGAAGGACAGGGAGGAGGGAGGACAGGGAGGAGGCTCTGGCCTGAGACACCTGCCTTTATCTTTTGCAGGTACCAAGGTTTCACATCTGAGTGACACGAGCACTGGTCATCAGAACAAGGAGCCATAGGCAAGGAGACATTCTTGGGACAAAAACAAAAAATGCTGGAAAAACTCAGCAGGTCTGACAGCATCTGTGGAGAGAAAGACAGAGTTAATGTTGCGAGTCCGCGGACTTAAAACATTAACTCTGTCTTTCTCTCCACAGATGCTGTCAGACCTGCTGAGTTTTTCCAGCATTTTTTGTTTTTGTTTCAGATTCCCAGCATGCGCAGTATTTTGCTTTTATCTTAGACATTCTTGGGAGTTTATTAATAAAGTGAACATTATGTACAAGTGATTGACACCCCTGCCAAGGCTGTAAAATTACATCTTCTTAACCTTCCTAACTCAGCCACCACGTCTTGGTGCTCCCTGGACATCCGCAGTGAAGGAGACAGCCCGCTGACTGATACGCCCTGTTTGACCTTGATGGGCATCCTCTGGAGGACTGAGACCTGGAGAGCTCCAGCCTGCTTCTGGGGTCCTGCTGTGTGGCAGTGTGGAGCTCCTCAGCCTGTGGAGCTGGAGCTGCTGGAGTCACAGGAAGAAGGCATTTGAATGGGCCAGATACTCCCAGAGTCACCTGGGTGGTTGGCCCGTGGGTGTGCACCTGCTGATCCTCCTCCCTATGGGTGCCTGAGGGTCCCTGGCTGACTCCTTAAGGAGAAGGAGAAGCTGGAGTGAGATCGAGCTTCCCTGCACCCGTCTCGCATTGACACTGTTGGAGGCCAACTATGGCATCAGCCATAGGACCGATGTCCTGGACCAAGGTCTCTATGGCGGCTGCCATTCTACCAGTGCTGACCTCGGAGTGTTGGCGTACCAGCGCTATCACCTTAGCCTGAAGGCGGATGGACTCCTCCATCGTGCCTTGCAATCTGAAGAGTGCAGCAAACATCCCTTCCTGATGCTCCCAAGCTTGCCTTTGCAGCTCCAGCAACTGAGGTGTGACCAAGTCCAGAGGTTCATCATCTAACTCGGACTCAGCAGATTTCTGGTCTCCTGTAGTCCTCTGAGTGCCAGAAACCTGGGAAGTCCCTGCCTCCACCGGCAGTGGATCAGACAGTGCAATGTTCTCACCAGATTGTGATCCTGAGGCTACTCTAAAGCTTGATCCCACCGAGGTGTGTGTCTCTGCACTGCTGTAGGGTATGGGTGAGAGCTGTGACAGATCTTCATTGAGGGTTTCAGCAGATTCCTCTTCTGAGATATCTTCGAGACTAGAGTCGAGGACCTGGGTTGTGGACCCCCTTGGCTGTTTCCCAGTTGTGCCTGTGAGAGATAATTAATGCATGGCAGTGGCTTGTGAAAGAGGACACATCACTCATGGTATGGTTGTCTGATGGATGTTGCACTGCTGGGTCCTCACTTGGTAGAGCAGCGCCGACCTCACCATCAGCACAGGAACGGTCCAGATCCTCGCCGGCCAGCTGGATGGCTATGTTTTCAAAGTTCATGAGGACCTTGATTTCAGGCATTCCTCCACCAGTATGCGACCTCTCCCTTTTGCTGTGTGCCAGCTTGTCCTGAATGAATACAGATAGAGAGAGTGTAAGCAGGATGCCTGCCAGGCCAGATGATAAGGAAGCCTGGCATGTGTGGGTGGTGAGTGATGCCAGGACAGGATGGGGACAATGAAGGTGTGTGTGAGAAAGTGAATGGTGATGTCTCTTGATCTGACAGTGAGTGAGATCCCTGTGGATGTGGGTTTGAGTGTCTGAGTTGAGAGTGATGAGAAGAGAGACTTATGCTGGCCAAATGGAGATCATTCATCCTCTTTTGGCACTGGATGGCTGTCCTCTTTTGAAGGCATTGGCAGTGACCACCACTGCCACCTCCTCCCAAGCCAGATTGGTGATGTTGCAGCCCCTCCTGTGGCCAGAGCAGGGTTACAGGACATCACGATGGGCCTCCATGGCATCCAAAAGGTGTTCCAGAGACGGGTCACTGAATCAGGGGGCTACTGTCTTCTTGCCTTTGGGGGCCATGTCTTCTGTGCAGCAGTCCTGGGCTGGAAGCATTGAGAGGTGTGCCCGCGGCTGCACTTAAATATGGCGCCTGATGTGATGAAGTGGCACAGTTATGGTGTGGCGGGCAAATCAGAGGCTGCCTGCCAGCAAAACGGCATGTTTCCTGGGAATGCATGATTAATGAGGCAGATTTGGGACGATAAGGCGTGAAAAGCCGCCATTGTAGACGGCGGATAAAACATCCTTTTTCCTGCCTGCTACTGCACTTAGTGCAAATCTGGGACGATTCCACCCAGTATCGCACTGTTGAGGGACAGTATTAAAGGAGTGCTGTTGCAGGTGCCACCTTTCAGATGAAACGTTAAACTGGGGACCCTTCTACCTGCTCAGGTGGATATAAAATATCCCATGGAAGTATTCGCAGAAGAATGGTGAAGTCCTCTCCAGTGTCATGAGCAATATTTATCTATCAACCAACATCACAGAAACAGATTAGGGATATATTTCATTGCTGTTTTTGGGAGCTTGCTGTGCACAAATTGACAGCCACATTTCCCACATTAGAACAGTGACTACATAGCAAAACAACTTAATTTTCTGTGAGGTACTTTGGGATGTCTTGAACAACACTGTATAAATGCAAGTCTTTTATTTGACTGATTCTAGAAACAATAAACACTTTGGGGTGAGATTGTTTTTTTGCCAGCAGTGTCAAGCAAGGAATGGCAAATTGTCAGACTGTTTCCCCTTATGCCTGTTTCTGTCAGTGCCCGATTCACACCGTGAGCATTCAAATCGCACCTTGCCCCCACAGAGCCCCATTCAGACTGTGCCCCATTTCCACTCGGCATCCGATTCACACCACAGCCCCTTCACACTTCCACAATTCTTATATTGTTGCCATCAATCATTTTAATATACTCGTTATTTGTGTTGAATCTTTGCAGCAATCAAGAATGTGAGAGGTGAGTATTACCTGAACGGTCACTGGACCATCGACTTCAGCCGGGCTCTGTACATCGCCAACACTGTCATACACTACGAAAGGGGATCGGAGGGTGACCTAGCCTCAGAGGTCATTCATGGTCGAGGGCCGACCTCTGAACCCTTGATACTGGAGGTTAGTGTCAATATAAAATGGTATGTTACTCACAGTAAGAAAGATGCAGAATCCATATCAATTGAGTTATACGAAGGGACTCATGACCATAATAGGGATATACTATTGTCCATCAAATAGCATGTGGGAATTTTACAAGATGAGTAGCAGGCATAGAATACTAATCATGGGAGATTTCAATTAGACCCAGATAAACTGAGAGGAAGAAGAGTGAAAGAGGAAAGGGAATTGAGTTTTGATTGGCCCGAACACATGGGCCAAATGACCTCTTGTGTTGTAAATTTTCTATGATTTCTAAGATTTTACTATGCATGCAGACTCTTTCTCGTTCAGTATGTAAGAAGCCCAACAAGAAAGGAATCATAAATATAAAAGCAAAACGCTGCGGATGTTGAAAATCTGAAACAATAAAAGAAAATGCTGGAAAAACTTCGCAGGTCTGACAGCATCGGTGGAGAGAGAGAAACAAAGTTAACATTTCGAGTCTGTATGACCCTTCTTCAGAGCTGAAGAGAAGGAATCATTGCTGGAGCTTGTAATGGGTAATGAACCAGAACTGGGAGAACAAGTAAGAGTAGGGGAGCATCTTAGTAGTAGTGATCACAGGTAGGATTAGGATTGACAGTGACATAAATAGGACAAAGACTGGAAGGACAAATAGGACAAAGATTGGAAAACAGGAAATGATGAGGAAGTGAGAGTGGAACTAAAGAACATTAACTGGGAGAAATCTTGAAAAACAGTAAGAAAAAGCAGAAAATCTTTAAAAGCGGAATCAATAGAATTCGAGAAATGTATTCCAGTATAAGCCAACAAAATGGGGCATGGTGAATAAATAAAGAACTAAGGGGGAAAAAAAACTAAAGAAAAAGACATCGAAGAATTACTTTGATAATAAAGGAGATGAGGACTAAAAGGAAAATGAAGAATTTAAGGGCGATGTTTTTAAACTATCAGAAAGTCAAAGAAAATTTGTGAAATAAGATTATTGAAGAATATAAAAATAAATAATAGTGTTCTGAAGACACGTAAATAATAAAAGGAAAGTGAAAGTAAGGATAGGGCCACTAAAGGATGAGCAACATAAACTCATGGGAAATAGCAGAGAAATGACAGAAGTATTAAATAACTCACCTTAGTTTTTATGAAATAAGATAATGAAATATACACATCATGAGAGTGTGAGCTTAAAAAGAATATTAATATAGTTGGGATAGAAAGGGAGAAATAATTGTCACATTAATAAAACTAAAAGAGGCTAAGGCCCCAGGTCCAGATGGTATGCACCCAGATGCACACCAGGGAGCAGTTAGCAGAGGCACTGATTGATATATGTATATATCTAAGATCTAAAGAAGAGGAGAAAGTGCCAGATGATTGGTGGACAGCATATATTAAAAGAAGTGATAGATGAGCATCCAGAGGCAGAAAATATAATGGAACATAGTCAGCAAGGATTCTGAAAGACTAAGCCATACTTGACCAACCTTACTGAATTCTTTGAAGAAGTAATGTTGACAAGGGTAACACAGTAGATGCCATAAACTTAGATGTACAAAAGGCCTTTGTTAAAGTGCCAGATGGTGGGCTCATGATGAAGATGAGGGCATGTGGAGTCAGGGAACAAACAGCTAAATGATAGCAAATTGGCGAAAGAATAGAAAGAAAAGTGTAGGTGATTGTTCTGGATGAAGGAAGAGAGAAATCAGCACTCTCTGAGTATCAGTACTAGGATTATTAATAATTAACATCAATGATTTGGACCAAGCAACTCAACATCAAAATTTGCAGATGATACATGCAGGGTGGTGTCGCTCACACTGAGGTAGGATGTGACATAATGTAAGACATCAGAAAATTTGCAACCTGGGTCATTAAGTGGCAAATGAGCTTGAACATGGATACATGTGAGGTGATGCACTTTGGTAGCAAAAATGGAAATATCACGTATATCCTACAAAGTAAGAAATTAATTGGCTTGGAAGAACAAAGAAATACAAGTGAACAAATCATGAAAGTGGTATCATAGGTCAGCTCGAGAGCTGATGAATTAGAGCTATCAGGAAAGATTGAACAGCCTTGGGCCAGAATTTTACATTCCACCACTGGTGGGTTTTTAGGCTGGGACAAGGGTGGGGGATGGTGGAGGGATGGGAGCATGAAATTGAAGGGATGGGATTCCCTCCACACAACGATTTTACGCTGAGCTGGGCAAAGCCTCAGATGTTTCCTGCCCAGCCTCAATTTTTAGGCTGGTGGGAGGATTGAGCTGGCATGGGGGGAAGGTATAAGTCACCTTCTGACCCTTAAAGTCCATTGGTCTCCAGAACTCCCTCTGGCCCCGGCCTCCCCTCCAAGACCCTGATTGCCACCTTCCCGCCTCCCCTACCCTCCCTGTCCTGGGACCCCTTGACCTTACCTGAGCCTCTGTTCCCTGAACATCGGCTCTGACATCCTCCTGAACTTCCTCTTCTGTCCACTGCAGTGCTGTTGCTGCAGGGACTGGGGAGCTGCCCATCAATCAGATTGGCCAGCAGTCTCTAAGGCTCTCTAAACCCCCAGGCCCTTCCCCTTCCCCCTGGCCTTCTGCCTCATGTCCTCCACTTCCCAGACCCGCCAACGCCCCAGACCCTTCATAATCCTGTGCCTTCTGCGCCCTGGACCCTCTGCTCCCTGGCCCTCCCAACACCTCACCCCCCGCCCCCCCCACCACCCCCCTCACTCCCCACCCCGGCCCTCTGCTCCTTCCTGGTTTATTCTATTGAAATTACTTCACATGAGTCTCCTCCCAATCCATCTCCCTCATCTCAGTCTTTCAGTATATCTTTCTATTCCCCTTTCTCTCATGTACTCATGTAGTATCTTTTTGAAAGCATCCAAACTATTTGTCTCAACCACTTCCTGTGGTAGCAAGTTCCACATTCGAACCACTCTCTGAGTAAAGACATTCTCCTTATTTCGTTATTAGATTTAATAGTGACTGTCCTATCTGGTATTCATGAACCCTAGTTTCAGTTTCTCCCACAAGTGGAAACATCCCCTCTACATCTATCCTATTCAACCCATTCATTGTTTTAAAGACCTTTATCCGGTCACCTCTAAGACTTCGTATGGTGGGGTTTTGCTTCCTGCCATCCAACGAGTTGACGGGGAATACATCCTCCCAAGTCCGTGTGCCCCACAGCTGGTAGAAGCCCCATCTGCAGCCATTCCAGGTCCTCTGCCCTTGGATCCTATGCTCCCAGGATCTCCAAACCCCCAGCCCCTCCCATGCCCCCAGCCCCCCGTCCCTTCTCCTGGTTTTATCCACTTCTCCAGCTTATCCATCCCCGCCGGTTTATTCCTACCCCCCCTGGTTTATCCCTCTCTCGGCCTGGCTAAACCCCTGCTGCCTGCTATCTCCCCCCTGCCCAGTTTATCCCCTATCCCCAGTTTATTCCCCCTCCTCAGTTTATTCCCCCTCCTCAGCTTATTCCCCCTCCCAGATTTATCCCTACTCTCCTGGTTTATCCTTCCTCCCCAGTTTATCCCCCTCCCCAGTTTATCCCCGCTCCCCAGTTTATCCTCTATCCCTGGTTTATCCTCCCTCCCTGGTTTATCCTCCCCTGTTTATCCTCCCTCCCCGGTTTATCCTCCCTGGTTATCCTCTCTCCCTGGTTTATCCTCTCTCCCTGGTTTATCCCCCCCGCCTGGTTTATTCCCACCTGATTTAAATTT
Source organism: Cetorhinus maximus (assembly GCF_964194155.1). Lineage (NCBI taxonomy): Eukaryota > Metazoa > Chordata > Chondrichthyes > Lamniformes > Cetorhinidae > Cetorhinus > Cetorhinus maximus. The sequence goes on from NW_027596636.1 coordinate 160,997, forward strand.
GCCTTGTTTATCACCACCCCACCCATTTGGTTTATCCCTGGTTTACTCACCTTGCCTGCCTCAACTGGTTTGCCTCCCTGCCTGATTTACCCAATTATAGGTCCGGAACCTTCCTGGCCCTCGTTTACACACCTGTTCTGCTCTGCTTTCACAGTAGTGAATAGATGTCACATTATGTTCCACCTGTTTCCATGGTCACTGTGGTCACTAGAGCTGGGTGTGTGTTAGCTTCCAGTCACTTCATCCTCATTTCCTCAAACTCCATTATTCTTCACCCCTTCCAGAAAGAAAATCCCTCCAGCATCTCACAGCCGGAGTAGGGATCTATTAAAGATTGCTATAGAATTTGATACTGCCTCACATTCCTGTGTTGTATAGTGTGTGCAGTGCAGAATCAGGCTATTTGGCCCAGCTGATCCCTGCTGGTTTTCATGCTGCAAATGAGCTCGTGTTCACCTGGGACACATTGGACTGTGCGGCCTTTTTTCTCCTTGTTACTTAAGCAGGGATCGTTTTACAGGATTAAGGGGAAAATTTCTGTTTGCTGTACTGAACTCAAGGCATTATATATGAAATGAGATATTGTGTGTTTTCAGATCATTAGCCAAGAGTCCAATCGAGGAATTGATTACGAATATTATCAATCACGGTACCGGAGACAACCACAAGGTTACTTCTGGAGTGTTGGGTCTTGGAGTTTGTGCAGCAAAGAGTGTGGGGGTGGTGAGTGACTGCAGGTGTTGAAATTTCTTCTTAAATCTTTCTGTGTCTTAATTAAGTGAAACATTTTATATTTGAAAATAGAACAAAAACAACTTAGTATTACACCTTTAATGTGTTAAAAAACATGAATGTTATCTGACAAAAATATGACACTGAGCCAAATGAGGAAAGATAAGGACAGATAACCAAAAGCTTGGCCAAAGAGGTAGGTCCAGATGGTGAAGTTCCAATTACTGGAAGAACTCCCCCTGCTGGAGGTGCTATCTTTCGGAGGAGACCTTAAACCTAGGCCTAATCTGCTCGCTTGGGTGGAAGTAAAATATCTCATGGCACCATTTTAAAGAAGAGCAGGAGAGTTCTTCCCAGTGTCCTGGCCAGTATCTATCTTTAAATTAACAGCACAAAAACAGAAACACTTCAAAAGTATTTCATTGGCTGTAAGACATTTTGGAATGTCCTGTGGTTGTGAAAGGCACTAAGGAAATACAAGTCTTTCTTTCTTGCCTTTCATCCACCGATGCTACCAAGATCTTTAGCATCCACATTGACAAGCAGGTGAGGCCGCCATTGAATACCTGATGGAAACTTCCAAGAGTACGGTGCTCTCTCAGTGCTGTGTTGAAGCGCATCGCTTCAAGATTCAGTACTTGGGTGCTAGGGTAGGCTCGAACCTGTAACCTTCTGGCTCGGAAAGTTTCAGGCACAAGTCCACTTCTACTTATCCTTGTGAGTGGAAGTGATCTTTTTTGATGGTTCATCCCAACTGAAGATCCCTCCGATTTGTGCAACATTCAATTCGGTTATCAGAGTTCGCTGATGCCAGGCAGTTACAGTGAGACATGAAGGAATTTCCTGATGTGTGTTGCTTATTTTCCTTTGGACAAGCTTTTAGTTAGAGTGGGGGATTTTTTTTGCTGAAATAAGTAATTTTGTGTGTCTCATTTTTCCTTCCTTGATCTCGAGATAAAGAAAAGAAATTGCCTCTGGGACTCTGGAACAATGTTTATATAAATACTGGTACTCTCTGTTTCTGCTTCTGAAAGAACAAAAGTACTACGGGTATTTATACAACTTGTGCAAACAGAAAATTGGTTTGTACCCTTGTAAAACTTTTATCCACCTCAGTAAATTTATTGAGCATAGTGGGTGATAATGGAATAAAGGAACCTTATTGAATCCCTTTGTGATGGCATGAGGGGTTTGAGTTCTCGTCCTGTGCTCCACCGTCCTCCCTGAACTGTTTCCTTCCCTATTATTACACAGGTTATCAGACACGGCTTGTGTTTTGCACCATCGACAGTGAAGCCTATCCTGATTATTTATGCAGAAGCCAAGTACAGCCGACCAGCAACAAAACCTGCAATACTCAATCCTGTCCACGGACTAAACGGTGAGGGAGCATCAGTCTGAGCTTAACACTATACAACAACCTGGATATTACAGGCTTCACCCATTGCTCAGCAGCTAATAACATCCCCAAATGTTCCAAATGAGTGTGATAACACTCCCAATGGTTCCAGAGGTAATATCACTCCCGATATTTCAGGGGGTAATAATACTCCCAATACTTCCGGGGGTAATAACACTCCCAATATTTCCAGAGTAATAACACTCCCAATATTTCCAGAGTAATAACACTCCCAATATTTCCGGGGGTAATAACACTCCCGATGTTTTCAGCAGGAATAACACGCCCGCTATTTCCGAAGGTAATAACAGTGCTGATATTTCCGGAGGTAATAACACTTCCGATATTGCACCAAGAATTCAGGGAGTTAGGCAGTAGACTAAAGAGCAAGACGTCTCGGGTTGTAATCTCTGGATTACTCCCAGTGCCACGTGCTAGCAAGCTCAGAAATAGGAGAATAGCGCAAATGAATATGTGGCTTAAGAGTTGGTGCAGGAGGGAGGGTTTTAGATTCCTGGATCACTGGGCCGTTTCTGGGGAAGGTGGGACCTGTACAAGCATCTACATCTGAACCAGAGCAGGACTAACATCCTTGCGGGCGGGTTTGCTAGTGCTGTTGGGAGGAGTTTAAACTAATTTGGCAGGGGGAGGGGACACAGAATGTTAGCAAAATAGGGACACAACATAAAACAGTAAAACAATCAAGTCAGAGGGAGTACAGCTGCATTAAGTTTCACAGGAGTAAGGCAAGGCTGGATGGCCTCTACTTTAATGCCAGGAGTAGTACAGGTAAATCAGATGAGTTAAGGGTGAGGATTGACACGTGGAATTGTGATATAATAGCCATCACTGAGACGTGGTTGAGGGAGGGACAGGATTGGCAGCTCAACATTCCGGGATATAGAATCTTCAGGCGAGACAGGGGAGGGAGTAAAAGAGGACGAGGCATTGCATTATTAATTAAGGAGTCAGTTATTGCAGAAAGGAGAGATGATATCTTCGTGGGGTGGGGGGCATCGAATGAAGCTTTGTAGGTAGAGCTTAGGAATAAAAAAGGGGCAGCCACATTGTTAGGTGTTTATTATTGACCCCCAGATAGTCAGCGGGAAATTGAGGAGCAAATATGTCCACAATTTGTGAAGGTGTGTAAAAACAATAACAATAGGGAAATTTATATTAGGTGATTTCAACTTTCCCAACATTCATTGGGATAGACATAGTGGTAAGGGCATGGATGAAGTGGATTTCTTGAAATGTGTACAGGAGAACTTTTTAGGTCAATATGTAGAGGGTCCAACAAGGGGCGGCGCAGAGATAAAAACAAAAAACTGCAGATGCTGGAAATCCAAAACAAAAACAGAAACAGAAATACCTGGAAAAACTCAGCAGGTCTGGCAGCATCGGCGGAGGAGAGCACAACTGACGTTTCGAGTCCTCATGACCCTTCAACTGAACTAAGTAAAAATAGGAAAGGGGTGAAATATAAGCTGGTTTAGGTGGGGGGGAGTGGGGGGGCGGGGGGGGGTGTGTGGTTTGTTGGGACAAGCAGCCAATAATAGGTGGAGATAACCAAAAGATGTCACAGACAAAAGAACAAAGAGGTGGACCTAATTCTGGGGAATGAAGCCGGAAAGGTGGCTAAGGGGGTGGTGGGGGAGCATTTTAGTGACAGCAGCCACAACATGGTACAGTTTAAGCTTGTTATGGACAAAGAAATAGACAAGTTGCAAAAAAATGTTTTGGATTCGGGGGGAGCGGATTTTAGTAAAATAAGGCCAAGGTAGACTTGGAACAGCTACTTGTGGGGAAATCTACAGAAGAACAGTGGGGGGCATTCAAAAGGGAAATGGGGAGGGTACAGGCTCAACATGTTCCCTCAAGGGTGATAGGAAGGAGTAACAAGCCCAGAGAACCATGGATGACCAGAGATATTCAGGATACGGTGAGAAGGAAAAGGCAGGCTTTTAGCAGGTACAAGGGGAGCAAATCAAAGGAGGCATTAGTAGAGTACAGAAAGTGCAGGGTGGAGCTTAAGAAAGCAATTTGGAGAGCAAAGGGGGGATGTGAGAAAGCTCTGGCTGGTAAAAGTATGGAAAGTCCCAAGATATTCTATAAGTATATCAATGGGAAGAGGATAACCAGGGAAAGAGTAGGGCCCATTAGGGACCAAGGGGGCAATCTATGGGTGGAGCCAGAGGACATCGGTAGAGTGTTGAATGACTACTTCACATCCGTCTTCACCCAAGAGAATGAGGATAAAGGTGTGGAACTAGGGGAGAGAGACTGCGAGGTTCTTGAGCAAATTGATATGGGTAGTGACAAGGTATTGGAGGTGTTGGCAGGCTGAAAAGTGGACAAATCTCCAGGTCTGGATGATTTGTGTCCCAGACTGCTGAGGGAGGCAAGGGAGGAGATCGGAGGGGCTCTGACCCAAATTTTTAATTCCTCTTTGGCCACGGGGGAGGTGCCAGAGGACTGGAGAACAGCTAATGTGGTTCCGCTATTTAAGAAGGGTTGTAGAGATAAGCCAGGGAACTACAGGCCAGCGAATCTCACATCAGTGGTAGGGAAACTATTGGAGAAAATTCTGAAGGAGAGAATCTATCTCCACTTGGAGAGGCAAGGTTTGATCAGGGATAGTCAGCATGGCTTTGTCAGAGAGAGGTCATGCCTAACAAATTTGATTGAATTTTTTGAGGAGGTGACCAGGTGTTTAGATGAGGGTAGTGCAGTTGATGTAGTTTATATGGATTTCAGCAAAGCCTTTGACAAGGTCCCACATGGGAGACTTGAAGGCAAATGCACATGGGATACAGGGTAATTTGATAAGGTGGATTCAAAATTGGCTTAGTTGTAGGAGACAGAGGGTGATGACAGAAGGCTGCTTTAGTGACTGGAAGCCAGTGTCCAGTGACGTACCACAGGGATCTGTGCTGGGTCCCCTATTATTCATCATTGATATAAACAACATAGATGACTATGTGGGGGATAGGATTAGTAAGTTTGTGGATGACACAAAGATTGGCCGGGTGGTTAACAGTGAGGTTGAGTATCTTGGGCTACAGGAAGATATAGACGGGATTGTCAAATGGGCAGTTAAGTGGCAGATGGAATTTAACCCTGAAAAGTGTGAGGTGATACACTTTGGAAGGAGTAATTTGACAAGGAAGTATTCAATGAACGGCATGACACTAGGAAGTTCTGAGGAACAAAGAGACCTTGGTGTGTGTGTCCATTGATCTCGGAAGGCGGAGGGGCATGTTAATCGGGTGGTGAAAAAGGCATATGGGACACTTGCCTTTAACAATCGAGGCATAGATTACAAAAGTAGGGAGGTCATGTTGGAGTTGTATAGAACCTTGGTGAGGCCACAGCTGGAGTACTGTGTGCAGTTCTGGTTGCCACATTATAGGAAGGATGTGATTGCACTGGAGGGGGTGCAGAGGAGATTTACCAGGATGTTGTCTGGGATGAAACATTTAAGTTATGAGGAGAGGTTGGATAGACTTGGGTTGTTTTCGTTGGAGCAGAGAAGACTGAGGGGCGACCTGATCGAGGTGTACAAGATTATGAGGGGCATGGACAGGGTGGATAGGGAGCAGCTGTTCCCCTTGGTTGAAGGGTCAGTCACGAGGGGACACAAGTTCAATATGAGGGGCAGGAGGTTTAGGGGGAATGTGAGGAAAAGCTTTTTTACCCAGAGGGTGATGAGGGCTTGGAATGCGCTGCCTGGGAGGATGGTGGAGGTGGGTTGCCTCACATCCTTTAAAAAGCACCTGGATGAGCACTTGGCACGTCATAACATTCAAGGCTATGAGCCAAGTGCCGGTAAATGGGATTAGGTAGGTAGGTCAGGTGTTTCTCATGTGTTGATGCAGTCTCGATGGGCCAAAGGGCCTCTTCTGCACTCTGTGATTCTGTGAATAACACTCCCAATATTTCCAGTGGTAATAACATTCCCGATATTTCCAGGGTAATCACACTCCCGATATTTCCAGGGTAATAACACCTCCAATATTTCCAGGGTAATCACACTCCTGATATTTCCAGGGTAATAACAATCTGATATTTCCAGGGTAATAGTACCCCCGATGTTTCCAGGGGTAATAACGCTCCCAATTTATTTCTGGAATAATCACACTCCCGATATTTCCAGGGGTAATAACACTCCCAACATATTTCTGGGGTAATCACATCCCCAATATTTCTGAGGGGAATAACACCCCCAATATATCCAGGGGTAATAATACTCCTGATATATCCGGCAGTAATAACACTCCCAACATTTCCAGGGGTAATAACACTCCCAGTATATTTCCGGGGTAATCACAGTCCCTATATTTCGAGGGTAATCACACCCCCAATATTTCTGAGGGTAATAACACTCCCAATATTTCTAGGGGTAATAATACTCCCGATATTTTCAGGGGTAATAATACTCCCAATATATCTAGGGGTAATAATACTCCCAATAATTCCAGGGGTAATAATATCCCAATATTTTCGTGGGTAATAACACTTCCGAAATATCCGGCGGGATCTGCACCTTAAGTGCTATAAGCTGCAGGGCTATGGGCTGGGTGCAGGAAGGTGGGATTAGAAAGGGCACCTGGGTGTCCTTGGGCTGGCATGGACAAGATGGGCCGAATGGCCTCCTTCTGTGCTGTAACTTTTCTATGGTTCTACGGATAATAACATTCTCAATGGCTCTGGAGTAATAACACTCCCAACCGTCCCGAGGGAGTTAACATTCCCAATGTTTTTTAGTGATAGTGCCAATATGTGGCTGGAAGCTCATTTCAGGGTCACATATGACACCAAGGTTCAGTATCAGAGGGATGGAGTTGCTAGCTAGGGAATGGAGATTGAAGAGTGGACCAAAAACAATGGCTCAGCCTTCCAATATTTAAATGGAGGAAATTTCTGCTCACCCTGTTAGATAAGCAGTCAGATAGTTTAGCAGCAGTGGAGGCTTTGAGAGAGGCAGCAGTGAGGTAGAGCTGGCTGTTGTCAGTGTACATGTAAAAACTATCACTGTGTATTCGGGTATTGCCACTGAAGGGCAGCATCTAGATGAGAAATAGGAGGGGGCCAAGATTCGATCCTTGGACGTTCTACTTAATTGAATGGTGGAACAGATTCGAGAGGCTGAATGGCCTACCCCTGTTTTAAACACAAAAATATGCTTTGTTGTTAGGCCAACATTGTATGAATCGTATATTGGAATCGAGTCAAATATTATCAAAATTTTTTAAAAGCAAACATTTATTCTATGTGTAAGGATTTCATTCATAAATCGACCGAGCGCATGGACTTGGAACCAGTGCGTGATGGCGAGAGCTTACAGGTAACCAAGGCAACTGCTATGGGATGGGCACATGGCCAGATGATTAAATCAAGGGGGAGCAAAATGTTTCTTAATTGACATTTTCTTTTGCTTAGTAGAGTTTAGGCAAAGTGTGTTGTGTGCTTTATAGTGGAATTAGAGCTTGCTTGGTGTATGGGGCCTGAGGGCTGGCAGTGTTACAGCCTGTGCTTTTCACTGGTGGGCTGCTATCTTGCATTAGAGATGATCAGAGTTCCTTACACAGCAGATTGGGGTGTGGTGTCTGTCTGTACCTTTCAATATGCAATTTGTGTTTCTACAGAACCAGGTACAAGGTGAGTTTCAATACTTTTTCTGCTTCACAATGAGTCACGTATTTATTAGCAGCCTGTACTCTGCTCAATGACAACTCCAACATTTTTAAGTGTACTCCCACACACCGGGGGAGGTTTGTTTAGACATATTTAAACCTTTCAACTAACAAAAGAATTCATTCTGTAATCCAGCAGTGAATTAGAAACAATAAGAATCTTAGATTTATTTGCGCAAAAGAAATCAAATATTCATTCTTGCATTCTTTCCTTCTTTTGATCCAATGCACCTGCGTCAAACATTCCCCACTGCTGCCAAATTTCAGGAGTCCATCCTTCTCCCTCCTGTCAATTCACAGAATGCCTATCGCCCCACTTCCTCGACCTCACGAACAATCAGCAATTCCATAGGAGATACACATGTCTGTGCGCTTGCATCTGCCTGTCTGCATGCATGTGTCTGTCTGCAAGCGTTTGTCTGTGCACATGCATCCATCCATGTGCATGTGCCTGTCTGTGTGCGTGTGTCTATCGGTGCGTATGCGTCTGTCTGTGCACGTGTGTCTATCCATGCATGTGCGTCTATCTGTATGCGTGCGAGTATCCATGCGCATGCATCTGCCTGTGCGCATGCATCTGTCTGTCCGCGTGTATCTGCCTGCCCTTGGACATTTGTCAGTCTGCATGCGCCTGTCAGTCCGCATGCGCCTGTCTGTGCACGTGTCTGTCGGTCCGTGTGCATCTGTCTGTGCATGTGTCTGTCTGCACGCGTGCATCTGTGTGCGCATGTGTCTGACTGTGCATCTGCTTCTGCCTGCATGTGTGTTTTTCTGTGCATGTGCATCTGTCTGTTCGTGCATTTATTTGTGCACATGCATCTGTTCGTATGCATATGCGTCTGTCTGTCTGCATTCATCTGTTTGTGCATGGACGTCTGTGTATATGCATCTGTCTAATTGCACGTGCGTTTTTTTTTCCGCATGCATCTGTCTGTCTGCATTCATCTGTCTGCACGTGTGTCTGTCTGGGCACATGCATCTGTGTGAGTGCGAGCATCTGCGTGCATGCCTTTCTGTGTGCAAGTGCCTGTGTGCATGTGTCTCTGTGCGTTTCTCTGCCTATGTGCTTGTGTCAGTGCGTATGCATCTCTCTGTGCGCATGTGCCTGTCTGTGAGTGTCTGCGAGCATCTGTTTAGGTGTGTCTGCCTGCCTGCATGTGTCTATCAATGCCTCTGTGTGTATGTGCATGTCTGTGTGCGTCTGTCTGTGCGCGTGCGTCTGTATGCGTGTGCATCAGTCTGTGTGCATGCATACGTCAGTGTGCATGTCTGTCTTTCTGTGTGTATCTGTGTGCATATCTCTGTGTATGTGTGTGTCTGCATACGTGCATATGTCACTGTGCGTGTCTGTGTGCATGCGTGTCTGTGTTTGTGAATATGTCAGTGTGTGTACGCTTTCGTGTGTGTGTCTGTGTGCATATGCCTGTCTCTGTGTGTGTCTGTATGCCTGCCTTTTTGTGTGAGAGTCTGTGTGCACGTCTGTCTTTACCCCAAGAGCTACATCTTAGCCTCTCATTTCCTCCCAATCACTAATGCTAGTTCCAGAATGGTTTTGTACCTAAAAGTTACTATTTAACTTCCCAGTCTTCCTTTCCAGAGGGCTGTGATTTCCCTGATAATTCTTTCATTGTGTGTTTTGCTGAAATGGAAATCACTGACTGAGAAAGTGTTGCCTCTTTTTCCAAGTCCTTGCTCTTTGAATCCAAATGTGTGATGTTGATCAGAATGCTAGAGCCGTGTGACTTTCTTGGTTTTTGGACTATAGATATAGTTAATTAACAATCGGAGTTCCGTGACCTGTATTTACCCTGTAGAGAAGGTTAGGTGTAGGCCATGGGAGTGCCTGCAACATTCACCATTTCCATGGTTTTAAGTTTCAATTTAATTTTATAGAGAATTGTATTGAACTTGCAACACAGCAACGGTCTGCATATTATGCAGTTATGCTTCACATAAGCCTCCCACCATCCTAACCCTATCGGCAAACTTTCTACTTTTCTATTTTTCTCCCTCATGCACTTATCTAGATTCCTCTTAAATGTTTCTGCACCTATTCACCTCAATCATTCCATGTCGTAGCAACATCGACCTTCTCACCGCCCTCTGGATAAAGAATTTTCTTCTGACTTCCCTATTGGATTTATTGGTGACTACCTTTTCTTTAAGGCCCTATTTTTGGACTCCCCACAAATGGAAACTTGCTCTCTACATCTGCCCCATTGAACGCCTTTATAATTTTTAAGGCCTCTATTAGGTAACCCCTCAGCTGCCTTCTTTTGAAAGAAAAGATCCTGAGGCTGTTCCTAGAATTACACAGAACTTTAATCATTTTTGTTATTGCTGGATGTCTGCCATTTCTTCACAATGTCCCACACATCCCTGCCCTAATGTACAGCACAATCTGACTATACCTGATCCTCAAATGTCATATCTCCATCGATAGCCAGCCCCTGTATCAAACCGTGACCTGTCCAAGTTTGTAAATCACTTGTTATCAAGAACTCCTTCTGGCTGGGGTGGAATCAGTTAAAAGCATTGCGGAGAATGCGGATTGCCTGTTTGTTTATGTTGACATTAATTCTTGATTGATCATTCAGCTGGAAGACAGGAGAGTGGAGCACTTGCTCAGTAACATGCGGGGGAGGGGTGCAGACCCGGTCCGTGTTCTGTACCCTGTCAGAGGGGAGTCGAGGGGAGACAGTTCGGGATGATGTGGAATGCGCTGCAGTCACGGTGAAACCGCCCAGCCAGCAGGCCTGCAACATGCTCCAGTGTGCGACATGGAGCTCTAGCCGTTGGTCTGAGGTATGTCTCAGAAACTAGTTTTGGTTCACTCTGCTAACCCACCTTCCAGTGCTCCACAATGACAGGTTTGAGGAAAGGAAGAACTTGCAGTTCTATAGCACCTTCCACGCCTTCAGGACATCTCAAAGTACCTTATTGCCAGTGAAATACTTTTGAAGTGTAGTCACTGTTGTAATATAGGGACGTGGCATGGCAGCCAATTGGTGCACAGCAAAATCCCACAAATGTGATAATGACTAGATAATCTGTTTTAGTGAAATTGGTTGAAGGATAAATATTAGCCAGGACACTGTGAATAACTCCCCTGCTCTTCTTACAAGTTGCCAACCCTCCAGGAATGCTCTGGAGTGTCCAGAAATTAAAGACTAATCTCCAGGACATTTCTGTGAGCAATTCTGGAGAAAACAGTTAAAGAAAAGCACTTAAAAACATTTTTAAAAAGAGTTTTGCTCATCAAAGAAAATATCTGCAATGGGAAAAAGGCTTGATGAATCTTGCCACTCAAACAATCAGGTAACAAAGAGTCTGCTCGCTTTCTGATTGGCTGTGGGGAGCTGGTGCATCGTGAGGAAGGGCATGTTAGTTGACCAATGGCGGGAATAGTTGAAGGCAGCTGGTCCTGTGATGCAACCTGCTGGAATATGTACAGCCAGACTTGACGACCTTAGTGCCCTGGGATCTTTTACATCCACCTTAGAGGACAGGCAGGGCCTCGCCTTAACATTCCATCTGAAAGACAGCACCTCCAACAGTGCAATACTCTCTCAGTACATCAGTGGGAGTGTCAGCCTAATCATCAGTGACATCTCAGCAAGATGATTCTGAAAGAAAGAGACTACTTATTCAAGACTGTGTAAAGCTGGGTTATAGTCCATGGCAGTGAAAAGTTCAGAGGTACAGTTTGAATCTATGAAACAACAGTGACTGCACTTCATAATCATAGGATATCACAGAACAGAAAGAGGCCATTTGGTCTATCATGTCTGTGCTGCTTCTTTCAAAGAGATATCCAGCTACTCTCAAATCTACTTGCACAATGTACATTTATTAACATGACACCCCACTCCCTATAAGGTATCAAGAGATATGGAGCAAAGGTGAGTAAATGGGCTCCTCCTGTTCCTTTGTTCCTTTTAAACAAAGTTCCTAGCAGCCTGACTCTTGGTTTGTTGGTTGTGCTTATTTTTAATTCTGAAAGTACCTCCTTTGCTCTGTTGCAGTGTTCCGTAACATGTGGCGAGGGGATTCAGACCAGGTCTGTATCATGTGTGTTACAGTCAGGAAACCAGCTTCCAGACTTTGTCTGCTCTTCTCAGTCGAAGCCCTCGGTAGCTCAGGCCTGCGTGCTCGATGCCTGCAGAGATGTCTTCTCATGGTATATTGGGGCCTGGAACTCGGTAAGTGTTACATTGACTTTACAGCACAGAAACTGGCCATTCCGTCCAACTGGTCTGTCCTGGTATTTCCAGACCAGCCTCCTCCCACCCTATTTCAACTAACCCAATCAGTGTATGCATATGTGTTTATCATGGTTCCCTTTAAATCCATCAATGCTATTCACCTCAATTGCTCACTATGTTAGTGTGTTTCCTCAAGTTCCCTTGAGTTCCTTACTGGATATATTAGTGACTACCTTATATTTATGGGCTCCTAGTTCTGGACTTCCCCTCAAATGGAAATATATTCCTTACATCTAACCTCAGGAACTCCTGCGCAACTTTAAAGACCTCTATTAGATTGCCCTCAGTCTTATCTAGAGAAGGGAGCCGCAGTCTGTTCAGTCTTTTCTGAGGGTTAAAACCTCTCAGTTCTGGTATTGTTCTTGTAAATCATATTTGCACCTTCTCCAGTGCCTCTATATTTGGCTCTTATCTTCCTGACTTTGCCCATGTATTTTTGCTGCAGTTTTGTTCTATGTGGAGCTGAGGACTCTCTTTGTTGTACGGGTTCACGGGTACGGGATCTTTGCCCTGATGAATCGACTATCTTTGGGCCTGTATGATGCAAAATCCCAAATAAATAACAGCTGAGCCTGTTTGTGTTCATAGGCCACATTTTCCTACATACATCAGAGTATGAATGGAAGCGATGGCTGATTTTCTAACCCTCACCACCCCCTCCCCCACACTGACTGCCCACTGCTACTGCATCCAGGGGGTAAGGGACCTAACTGACATTTGGTAGATGCAGGGGGCACCTGGTGTCTATAGGACTGAAACCCAACAGGAGACAGTATCTACAGGGTTGAAACCCAACAGGAGACAGTATCTACAGGATTGAAACCCAACAGGAGACAGTATCTACATGGTTGAAACCCAACAGGAGACAGTATCTACATGGTTGAAACCCAACAGGGGACAGTATCTACAGGATTGAAATCCAACAGGAGACAGTATCTACAGGGTTGAAACCCAACAGGAGACAGTGTCTATACGACTGAACCCCAGCAGGAGACAGTGTCTATGGGACTGCAGCCCAACAGGAGATAGTGTATATATGACTGAAACCCAACAGGAGACAGTATCTATTGGACTGAAATGCAACATGAGACGGTGTCTACAGCACCGCAGCCCAACAGGAGATAATGTCTATAGCACTGAAATCTAGCAGCAGACAGTGTCTATAGGACTGAAACCCAGCACGAGACAGTGTCTGTAGGACTGAAACACAGCAGGAGACAGTGCCTAAAGGACTGAAACCGAGCAAGCTACAGTGTCTATAGGTCTGATGCCCAACAGGAGACAGTTCCCATAGGACTGAAACCTAGCAGGAGACAGTGTCTATAGAACTGAAACCCAACAGGAGACAGTATCTATAGGACTGAAACCCAGCAGGAGACAGAGTCTATAGAACTGAAACCCAACAGGAGACACTGTCTATCGGACTGAAACCCAGCAGGAGACAGTGTCTATAGGACTGAGACTAAGCAGGAAAGAGCTTCTGTAGATCTGCAGCCCAACAGGAGACAGTATCTATAGGACTGAAACCCAGCAAGAGACAGTGTCTACAGGACTGAAACCCAACAAGAGACAGTGTCTATAGGACTGAAACCCAACAAGAGACAGTGTCTATAGGACTGAAACCCAACAAGAGACAGTGTCTATAGGACTGAAACCCAGCAGGAGACAGTGTATATAGGACTGAAACCCAACAAGAGACACTGTCTATAGGACTGAAACCCAACAAGAGACAGTGTCTATAGGACTGAAACCCAACAAGAGACAGTGTCTTTAGGACTGAAACCCAGCAGGAAAGAGCGTCTGTAGATCTGCAGCCCAACAGGAGACAGTATTTAAAGGAATGAAATGGAACAGGAGACAGAGTCTGTAGGGCTGAAACCCAGCAGGAGATGGTGTCTAAAGGACAGAAACCCGACAGCTGACAATGCCTATAGGATTGCAGCCCAACAGGCTACAGTGTCTAGAGCACTGAAACCCAGAAGGGGACAGTGTCTATGGGACTTTAAAACCAACGCGATACAATGTCTAAAGGACTGCAGCCCAACAAGAGACAGTGTCTATAGGACTGAAAGCAAGCAGGAGACAGTGTCTATCGGACTGAAATACAACACGAAACAATGTCTACAGCACTGCAGCCCAACAGGAGACTTTGTCTATAGGACTGAAACTCAACAGGAGACAGTGTCTATAAGACTGAAACCCAGCAGGAAAGAGCGTCTGTAGATCTGCAGCCCAACAGGAGACAGTGTTTAAAGGAATGAAATGGAACAGGAGACAGAGTCTGTAGGGCTGAAACCCAGCAGGAGATGGTGTCTAAAGGACAGAAACCCGACAGGTGACAATGCCTATAGGATTGCAGCCCAACAGGCTACAGTGTCTAGATTACTGAAACCCAGAAGGAGACGGTGTCTATCGGACTGAAATACAACACGAAACAATGCCTACAGCACTGCAGCCCAACAGGAGACTTTGTCTATAGGACTGAAACCCAACAGGAGACAGTGTCTATAAGACTGAAACCCAACAAGAGACAGTGTCTATAGGACTGAAATACAACACGAAACAGTGTCTACAGCACTGCAGCCCAACAGGAGACTTTGTCTATAGGAATGAAACCCAACAGGAGACAGTGTCTATAGGACTGCAACCGAGCAGGAGACACTGTCTGTAGGAATTAAATCCTACAGGAGACAGTGTCTATAGTGCTGAAATCTATCAGCAGACAGCGTCTAAATGACTGAAACACAACAGGAGACAGTGGCTATAGGATGCAGCGCAACAGGAGAGAGTGTATATAGGACTGAAAACCAACAGGAGACAGTGTCCATAGGTCTGCAGCCCAACAGGAGACAGTGTCTATAGGATGCAGTGCAACAGGAGACAGTGTCTATAGCACTGAAATCTAGCAGCATATAGTGTCTATTGGACTGAAACCCAGCAGGAGACTGTCTATATGGCTGAACCACGACAGGTGACAGCATCTATAGGATGCAGGCCAACAGGGGACATTGTCTATATGGTTGAAACCGAACAGGAGACAGTGCCCATAGGACTGAAACCCAACGGGAGACAATGTCTACAGCACTGCAGCCCAACACGAGACAGTGTCTATAGGACTAAAAACCAGCAGCAGACAGTGTCTATAGGACTGAAACCCTTCAAGACAGACTGTCTATAGGGCTGAAACCCAGCAGGAGACAGCATCTAATGGACTGAAACCAAACAGGAAACAGTGTCTATAGGAATGCAGCGCAACAGGAGATAATGTCTATAGGACTGAAATTCAACACGAGACAGTGTCCAAAGCACTGCAACCCAACAGGAGACAGTGTCTATAGGATTGCAGCTCAACATGAGACAGTGTCTATAGGACTGAACACCAGCAGGAGACAGTGTCTATAGAACTGCAGCGCAACAGGAGACAGTGTCTAAAGCACTGAAACCCAACAGGAGGCAGTGTCTATAGGACTGAAACCCAACAGGAGACAGTGTCTATAGGACTGACACCCTGCAGGAGACAGTGTCTATAGGACTGGAACCCAGCATGAGACAGTGTCTATAGGACTGATGCCCAACAGGAGATAGTGTCTGTAGACTCAAACCCAACAGGAGACAGTGTCTATAGGACTGAAACCCAACAGGAGACAGTGTCTATAGGACTGACACCCTGCAGGAGACAGTGTCTATAGGACTGGAACCCAGCATGAGACAGTGTCTATAGGACTGATGCCCAACAGGAGATAGTGTCTATAGACTCAAACCCAACAGGAGACAGTGTCTATAGGACTCAAACCCAACAGGAGACAGTGTCTATAGCACTGAAATTTAGCAGCAGACTAAATGTCTAAATGACTGAAATCCAAGTGGTGACAATGTCCAAAAGCCTGGAACCCAGCAGCACAGACTGCCTATAGGGCTGGAACACACAGGAGTCAGTGTCTATAGGACTGAAACCTAGCAGGTGACAGCGTCCAGAGGATTGCAGTCCAAGAGGAGACAGTGTCTATAGGACTTCAGTGCAACAGCAGACAGTGTGTATCGGACTGACACACAATAGGAGAATATGTCTATAGGACTGGATCACAACAGGGCACAATGTCTATAGCACTGCAGCCAAACACGAGACAGTGTCTAAAGGACTGAAACACCACAGGAGACAATGTATATTGGACTGAAGCCCAACACGAAATGGTGTCTATAGGACTGACACGCAACAGGAGAAATTGTCTATTGCACTGCAAACTAACAGGACACAGTGTCTAAAGGACTGAAGCCCAACGAGAGACAGTGCCTATAGAACTGAAACCCAGCAGGAGACAGTGCATATAGGACTGAAAGCCAGGAGGAGACAGTGTCTATAGGACTGCAGCCCAACAGGTGACAGTGTCTATAGAACTGAAACCCAACAGGAGACAGTGTCTGTAGGACTGCAGCCCAACAGGCTACAGTGTCTATAGGACTGAAACCCAACAGGAGACATTGCCTTTAGGAGTGAAGCCCAACAGGAGACAGTGGCTATAGGACAGAAATGCAACAGGAGACAGTGTCTATAGGACTGAAACACAACTAGAGACTGTGTCTGTAGGACTGCAATCTAACATGAGACAGTGTCTATTGGACTGAAACCAAACAGGAGACAGTGTCTATCAGACTGCAGCCTAACATGAAACAGTGTCTATCGGACTGAAACCCAACAGGAGACAGTGTCTATAGGACGGAAACCCAACGGTAGACAGCATCGAAAGGACTGAAATCCAACAGGAGACAGTTTCTATAGGACTGCAGCACAACAGGAGGCAATGCCTATAGGACTAAAACCAAACAGGAACCAGTGTCTATAGGACTGAAAACCAGCAGAACACAGTGTCTGTAGGACTGCAGCACAACAGGAGACAGTGTCTATAGGACTGCAGCCCAACAGCAAACAGTGTGTATAGGACTGAAACCCAGGAGTGGACAGTGTCTGTAGGACTGCAGCCCAGCAGGAGACAGTGTCTATAGGGCTGAAACCCAAAGGGGATAATTTCTATACAACTTCAAACTAACAGGAGACAGTGTCATGTAGGACTGCTGACAATAAGAGACAGGGTCTAAAGGCCTTAAACCCAGCAGAAAACTGTGTCTCTAGAACTGCAAACTAACAGGGGGCAGTGTATATGGGACTGCAGCCCAACAGGAGACATTGAGAGGGTGAGCGGTGAGGAGGATGCAGAGATGCATCAGTGTGATTTGGACAAGCTGAGTGAATGGGCAAATTCATGGCAGATGCAGTATAATGTGGATAAATGTGGGGTTATCCATTTTGGTAGCAAAATCAGGAAGGCAGATTATTATCTGAATGGCTATAAATTGAGAGAAGGGAATGTGCAACGAGACCTGGGTGTCTTTGTACACCAGCCACTGAAGGTAAGCATGCAGGTGCAGCAGGCGGTAAAGAAGGCAAATGGTATGTTGGCCTTCATAGCCAGAGGATTCGAGTACAGGAGCAGGGATGTTTTGCTGCAATTGTACAGGGCCTTGGTGAGACCACACCTGGAATATTGCGTGCAGTTTTGGTCTCCTTATCTGAGGAAGGATGTACTTGCTATAGAGGGAGTGCAGCAAAAGTTTACCCGACTGATTCCTGGGATGGCAGGACTGGCATATGAGGAGAGATTGAGTCGATTAGGATTATATTCGCTTGAGTTCAGAAGAATGAGGGGGGATCTCATAGAAACCTATAAAATTCTACCAGCACTAGACAGGGTAGATGCAGGAAGGATGTTCCGGATGGTGGGGGAGTCCAGAACCAGGGATCACAGTCTGAGGATATGGGGTAGACCATTTAGGACTGAGATGAGGAAAAATTTCTCCACCCAGAGAGTGGTGAGCCTATGGAATTCGTTAGCACAGAAAGTAGTTGATACCAAAACATTGTATGCTTTCAAGAAGGGGTTAGATATAGCTCTTGGGGCAAAAGGGATCAAAGGGTTTGGGGAGAAAGTGGGAGCAGGCTATTGAGTTGGATGATCAGCCATGATCATAATGAATGGCGGGGCAGACTCGAAGGGCCTACTCCTGCTCCTAGTTTCTATGTTTCTATGACTACAGGAGTGCAAACTAACAGGAGACAGTATCTATAGGACTGAAACCCAACAGGAGACAGTGTCTAGAGGGCTGAAACCCAACAGGAGACAGTGTCTATAGGACTGAAACCCAACAGGAGACAGTGTCTAGAAGGCTGAAACCCAGCAGGAGACAGTGTCTATAGGACTGAAACCCCACACAGGACAGTGTCTGTTGGACTGAAACCCAACAGGAGACAGTGTCCATAGGACTGCAGCCCAACAGAAGACAGTGTCTGTAGGATGCAGCCCAACAGGAGACAGTGTCTATAGGACTGACAGGCAACTGGAGACAGTGGCTCTAGGACTGTAAACCAACAGGAGACAGTGTCTAAATGACTGTAGCCTAACAGGAAACAGTGTCGATATAACTTCAGTCCTAAAGACCCTGTCTGCTGCTAGGTTTCAGTCCGAAAGACACTGTCTCCTTTGAGCTGCATCCTATAGACACTGTCACCTGTTGTGTTTCAGTCCTATAGACACTGTCACCTGTTGTGTTCCAGTCCTATAGACACTGTCTCCTGCTGGGTTTCAGTCCTATAGACACTGTCTGTTGTTAGTTTGCAGTCCTACAGACAAACAGGAGATGGTGTCTATAGGACTGCAGCCCAAAAGAATACAGTATCTTTAGGACTGAACTGGACACAGTATCTATCAGACTGAAGCCCAACAGGTGACAGTTTCTATAGGACTGAAACCTAACAGGAAATAGTGTCTATAGGACTGCAGCCCAACAGGAGACAGTGTCACAAAAACAGAAAATGCTGGAAAAACTCAGTAGGTCTGAGAGCATCTGTGGAGAGAAAGACAGAGTTAACATTTCGAGTCTGAATAACTTTTCTTCAGAACTAAAGAGAAATAGAAATATGGTGAAATTTATACTGTTCAGAGGGGGTGGGACAGTTGAAGCTGGATAGAAGGCCAGTGATAGGTGGAGGCAAAGGAGAGATTGCGAAAGATGTCATAAACAAAAGGTCGAAGGGGTGTTAATGGTGGTGATATTGGCTAAAGGAGGTGCTAATGGTGACATTAAGAGTAGAAAGCAGGATGAGCAAGTAACAGATGGCCCGAGTGGGGGTGGGGTGGTGGGAGGGGACGGTGTGGGAAAAAAGATCGAAATAGGCTAAAAGGTGGGGATAAAAGAATGAATTGAAATAAATTTTAAAAATAATAACAGAATTAGGTGGGAAAAATGTATATATATAAAAATTAAAAAATACATATTGAAAAAAGGGGGGATCAAAAAGGGATGAGGGTGGAGGAGAGAGTTCATAATCTGAAGTTGTTGAACTCAATGTTACGTCCGGAAGGCTGTAAAGTGCCTAATCGGAAGATGAGGTGCTGTTCCCCCAGTTTGCGTTGAGCTTCACTGGAGCATTGCAGCAGGCCAAAGCTGGACATGTGGGCATGAGAGCAAGGTGATGTGTTGAAATGGCAAGTGACAGGGAGGTCTGGGTCATGCTTGCAGACAGACCGAAGGTGTTCCACAAAGTGGTCACCCAGTCTGTGTTTGGTCTCTTCAATGTAGAGGACACTGCATTGGGAGCAGCGAATGCAGTAGACTAAATTGAGGGATGTGCAAGTGAAATGCTGCTTCTCTTGAAAGGATTGTTAGGGCCCTTGGACGGTGAGGAGGGGGTGAAGTAAAGGGGCAGGTGTTGCGCCTTCTGCGGTTGCATGGGAAGGTGCCGTGGAAGGGGGTTGAGGTGTAGGGGGTGATGGAGGAGTGGACCATGGTGTCCCAAAGGGAACAGCCCCTACCTGACGGGGGTGAAGGGAAGATGTGTTTGGTGGTGGCATCATGCTGGAGTTGGCGGAAATGGCAGAGGGTGATCCTTTGAATACGGAGGCTGGTGGGGTGTGAAGTCAGGACAAGGGGGACCCCATCATGGTTCTGGGAGGGAGAGGAAGGTGTGAGGGCAGAGGCGTGGGGGATGGGATGGACACAGTTAACGGCCCTGTCAACCACCATGGGTGGGAAACCTTGGTTAAGAAAGGACGAAGACATGTCAGAGGAACTGTTTTGCAAAGTGGCATCATCAGAACAGATGCAACGGAGGCGAAGGAACTGAGAGAATGGGATGGAGTCCTGACAGGAAGCAGGGTGTGAGGAGCTGTAGCCAAGGTAGCTGTGGGAGTCGGTGGGCTTGTGATGAATATTGGTGGACAGTCTATCACCAGAAATTGAGACAGAGAGGTCAAGGAAGGGAAGAGAAGTGCCAGTGATGGACCATGTGAAAGTGATGGAGGGGTGGAAATTGGAAGGAAAATTAATAAATCTTTCCAGGTCCAGACGAGAGCATGAAGTGGAGACAGTGTCGATAGGACTGAAACCCAGGAACAGTGTCTATTGGGCTGAAAACCCTCAGGAGACAGTGTCTATAGGACTGCAACACAACAGGACACAGCATCTATAGGACTGCAGCACAACAGGACACAATGTCTATAGGGTGCAGCCCAACAGCAAACAGTGTTTATAGGATGACAGCCCAACAGGAGACAGTGTCTATAGGACTGAAACTAAGGAGCAGACAGTGTCTATAGAAATGAATCCCAACAGGAGACAGCGTCTATAGGACTGAAACGCAGCAGGGGACAATGTCTTTAAGAATGAAATCAGGAGGGTGTGATGCTGTGGCTGGGATTTTCCGGCCCCATTGTGGGCGGGACCCACTTTGGGCGAGGCGGCGCCCCAACCTGAAGCCCATTGACCTGCAGTGGGACCGGAAGATCGTGGTGGCGAGCAAGAAATCTGTTCCTCCAGAGTAGGAAGGGATAAAATTTGAGAGACAAATGTGGGATCTTCTGGTCTGTGTTTACCATGGCAATATTGTTTTATTTTAACTGTTTAATGCCCTCTCCACCAAGTTGCTCAGTGTCTCTTGTGTCTTGTTTCAGTGTTCAGTAACATGTGGTGAAGGGATTCAGAGCAGGTCTGTCTCGTGTATGTCCCAGTCAGGTGGCAAGGTTTCAGATTTTGCCTGCTCCTCTCAGTCGAAGCCGTCAGCCACCCAGCCCTGTGCCCTCGATGGCTGCAGCGACTATTTCTCTTGGCACATTGGGGTGTGGGGTCTGGTGAGTTTGCAAATTACTTTTCCCTTCTTGCTCCTGGACCAGAGAATCAGATGCTTCGTAGTTTAAATAAAAATGTAATTACTCTACACTTGTTTGTATAATTGCTTGTTTGCTTTGTGTCTTCACACACTCTGTTCCCTTTGGGGAATAGTGGAGAGTGTTGGAGGATTAGCAGCCTGATCCTGTTCAACCACATCATGAACACTCCTTCCATGTCCAACTGGCCCTGGAGTGGGACTTGAACCCAAAGCTTTTGGCTCAGAGGCAGGCGCACTCCTGACTAAGCCATACAACCTCCAAGTCGCATATTTATTTCAAAATATTGGCAACAGATGTATAGAATGGGGAGGAGAAGCAAAGATTACAAAAAATTGAATCTTTGGGCCTATGTACTTTATTAACAGCCCCAAAAGCACCTTTGTTTGTGGTGAGGATAAGATGCGGCTCTGCTGACAGCTTCAATATTGCTGAAAAGACAAAGTTGCACCCCTGTGAGTTTATTAATCGGTAACTGTGCTGTACAGTCCTGGAAAGTGCCAGGATTATTTCCCACTCTGTCCACAGTTGGTGGAAATGTGAAAAGCATAATGATGGATTCAAAGATAGATAAAGGACACCTCTTGTTTGTCCTTACACAAAATAGTGGCCAGCACTCTTCCAGATGGAAATGTGGGTGTCCTTCCTGCCTCATGTAATGGGATCTTAGTCCAAGGAGTGTGCAAGAAATGTCTGCTGTGTGGGTCTGTTGCAAAATTTTCATTGATGACGCTATGTGATAATTGGACTAGATTTGAGAATATTAGTTGCTCCAGATGTTCATGTTGAAAGATTGACATCAGGCACATGTAGTTTCTTGCTGCCACTTTTAATAGCAAAGGTGGGACAGTCAAAGGATTGACTTTAAGTCTGTGTTTGATTCTGTGTCAGAAAGCTCACGGGTTCCGCGAGTCCAGTTCACAGCCTCAGTTGATTGAGCTATTCCGGTTCTCAGCCAATCCTCAAGAGGAACCCTGCAAGAGAAGAAAGGAAACTAGAAAAAAATGAAAGAACTTGCATCACACTGCATTTCTTCCAACCTCCCAATATCACAAACTGCTTTACAGCCAATGAAATGTAATCACTGTGACAATGTTGGAAACGTGACAGCAAAATTGGGCATAGCAAGCTCCCACAAACAACAATCAATGACTTGTATTTATATAGTGCCTTTAACGTAATAAAACCTTCCAAGGTGCACCACAAGAGCTTTATCAAGCAAATTGTAAGTCACTGGTGGGAGAGAAGTTTTAAGCGGGGACCAAAAACATTAGCATTTGTCTTCCCAATATTGGAGAAAACTTCTGCTCATCCAGTACTAGAAAACAAATAAATAAACAAAAACAAATAAACAGTGATGAGATAATGGCCAGAGAGTCTGTTTTTAGGATGATAGGTGAGGAATAAGTGTTGGCCAGGATACTGGGAAGAACTCCCTTGATTTTCTTTGAGATGGTGCCACGGGATCATCTACATCTCGCTGAGAGGGCAGGCGGTTTAACGCAGGCTTGTCCAACTGCTCGCCCATGGGTCGCATTCCGACCTGCAATCAGCCTGTGATTGGACAATCAGAGCAAAAAAAACTAAAGATAAGTTTTCAAAGAAAGTTCCAGGGCCCAGAGTAAGAGCGAGAATGAGGGACCTGAAATGGGATCGAGAGTGAGGGCGACACAGAGTGAGAGTGGGAGAGGCTGGAGCCAGGAGGGGAGCAGGACCACAGCAGGACCCACCAGAGTGAGGAGAGTGTGTGTATCAGTCAGAGAGCGAGAGAGAGAGGTGCGTGTGAGGGAAAGAGGGGAGAGTGTGAGAGAGAGAGAGTGAGAGATAGAGGGAGAGAGGGAGAGGAGTGTGTGTGTGAGAGAGAGGGGACTGTGAGAGAGAGGAGAGTGTGTCAGATAGAGAGGAGGGTGTGTGAGAGAGAGAGGTGAGTGTGTGTGTGAAAGAGAGAGAGAAAGGAGAGTGTGTGAGAGAGAGTGTGTGAGGGACAGAGGAGAATGTGTGTGAGAGAGAGAGGAGAGTGTGTGAGAGAGAGAGAGAGGAGAGTGTGTGTGAGAGAGGAGAGTCTGTGTGTGAGAGAGAGAGGAGAGTGTGTGTGTGAAAGAGAGAGAGAAAGGAGAGTGTGTGAAGGACAGAGGAGAGTGTGTGTGAGAGAGAGAGAGGAGAGTGTGTGTGTGAAAGAGAGAGAGAAAGGAGAGTGTGTGAAGGACAGAGGAGAGTGTGTGTGAGAGAGAGAGAGGAGAGTGTTGCAGAGAGAGAGAGAGAGGAGAGTGTGTGAGAGAGAGGAGGAGTGCGTGAGAGAGAGAAAGAACGCGTGAGAGAGAGAGGAGAGTGTGTGTGTGTGAAAGAGAGAGAGAAAGGAGAGTGTGTGAAGGACAGAGGAGAGTGTGTGTGAGAGAGAGAGAGGAGAGTGTGTGTGTGAAAGAGAGAGAGAAAGGAGAGTGTGTGAAGGACAGAGGAGAGTGTGTGTGAGAGAGAGAGAGGAGAGTGTTGCAGAGAGAGAGAGAGAGAGGAGAGTGTGTGAGAGAGAGGGGGAGTGCGTGAGAGAGAGAAAGAGCGCGTGAGAGAGAGAGGAGAGTGTGTGTGAAAGAGAGAAAGGAGAGTGCTGCAGAGAGAGAGAGAGAGAAAGAGGAGAGTGTGTGAGAGAGAGGGGGAGTGTGTGAGAGAGAGGAGGAGTGTGTGAGAGAGAGAGGAGAGTGTTGCAGAGAGAGAGAGAGAGGAGAGTGTGTGAGAGAGAGGGGGAGTGCGTGAGAGAGAGGAGGAGTGTGTGAGAGAGAGAGGAGAGTGTGTGTGTGAAAGAGAGAGAGAGAAAGGAGAGTGTTGCAGAGAGAGAGAAAGAGGAGAGTGTGTGAGAGAGAGAAAGAGGAGAGTGTGTGAGAGAGAGGAGGAGTGCGTGAGAGAGAGAGGAGAATGTGTGTGAGTGAGAGAGGGGAGTGAGAGAGAGAGAGGAAAGTGTGAGAGAGACAGAGAGGGGAGTGTGTGTAAGAAAGAGAGAGAGAGAGGAGAGTGTGAGAGAGAAAGAGAGGAGAGTGTGAGAGAGAGAGAGAGAGGGCAGGATCGTCCGGTCAGCGAGTGGGGTGCGGGGCCTGCTCGCCGACACGTAAAATGACACCATATGACATCGGGCGGAACTGCTGAGATCGCCCCATGTCATTTACATTTTTCAGGTGGGCGGGGGCACAGCCGAGTCAGCTGCATGTCTGCCGACTTGTTAATGGCCTATTGGGGGAATGCCAGCTGAGGGAGTACCCCCACCGCTCGCACAGGGAACGCATAGCGCTACCTGGCAGACGTCACGCTGGCCAGGCCTTAATTGGCCCGCCAACGTAAAATGGTGGCGGCCCCCAATCGGGGGGGCAGCAATTGGAGGCGCGCCTGCTGCCACAATTCTCCACCCGGCGTCAGAGAGAGAGAGGTGAGTGTGTGAGTGGGAGAGAGAGGAGAGTGTGTGAGAGAGAGAGGAGAGTGTGTCAGAGAGAGAGAGGAGAGTGTGTGAGAGAGAGAGGAGAGTGTGTGAGAGAGAGAGAAGAGTGTGTGTGAGAGACAGGAGAGTGTGTCAGAGAGAGAGAGGAGAGTGTGTCAGAGAGAGAGAGAGGAGAGTGTGTCAGAGAAAGAGAGGAGAGTGTCAGAGAGGGAGGAGAGTGTGTCAGAGAGAGAGAGGAGAGTGTGTGTGAGAGAGAGAGGGGAGTGTGTCAGAGAGAGAGAGGAGAGCGTGTCAGAGAGAGAGGAGAGTGTGTCAGAGAGAGAGGAGAGTGTGTCAGAGAGAGAGGAGAGTGTGTCAGAGAGGGAGAGGAGAGTGTGTGTGAGAGAGAGAGGGGAGTGTGTCAGAGAGAGAGAGGAGAGTGTGTCAGAGAGAGAGGAGAGTGTGTCAGAGAGAGAGGAGAGTGTGTCAGAGATAGAGAGGAAAGTGTGTCAGAGAGAGAGTGGAGAGTGTGTGTGAGAGAGTGAGGAGAGTGTGTCAGAGAGAGAGAGGGGAGTGTGTCAGATAGAGAGAGGAGAGTGTGTCAGAGAGAGAGGAGAGTGTGTCAGAGAGAGAGAGGAGAGTGCGTGAGAGAGAGTGGAGAGTGTGTCAGAGAGAGAGAGAGGAGAGTGTGTCAGAGAGAGAGAGGAGAGTGTGTCAGAGAGAGAGAGGAGAGTGTGTCAGAGAGAGAGAGGAGAGTGTGTGAGAGAGAGGAGAGTGTGTCAGAGAGAGAGAAGAGAGTGTGTCAGAGAGAAAGAGGAGAGTGTGTCAGTGAGAGGAGAGTGTGTCAGAGAGAGAGAGGAGAGTGTGTGAGAGAGAGAGAGAGTGTGTGAGAGAGAGGAGAGTGTGCCAGAGAGAGAGGAGAGTGTGCCAGAGAGAGAGAGGAGAGTGTGTCAGAGAGAGAGAGGAGAGTGTGTGAGAGAGAGAGGAGAACGTGTCAGAAAGAGAGAGGAGAGTGTGTCAGAGAGAGAGGAGAGTGTGTGAGAGAGAGAGGAGAGCGTGTCAGAGAGAGAGAGGAGAGTGTGTCAGAGAGAGAGAGGAGAGTGTGTCAGAGAGAGTGAGGAAAGTGTGTCAGAGAGAGAGAGGAGAGTGTGTGAGAGAGAGAGAGGAGAGTGTGTCAGAGAGAGAGAGGAGAGTGTGTGTGAGACAGAGGAGAGTATGTCAGAGAGAGAGAGGAGAGTGTGTCAGAGAGAGAGGAGAGTGTGTCAGAGAGAGAGAGGAGAGTGCATGAGAGAGAGAGGAGAGTGTGTCAGAGAGAGAGAGGAGAGTGTGTCAGAGAGAGAGAGAGGAGAGTGTGTCAGAGAAAGAGAGGAGAGTGTCAGAGAGAGAGGAGAGTGTGTTAGAGAGAGAGACGAGAGTGTGTGTGAGAGAGAGAGGGGAGTGTGTCAGAGAGAGAGAGGAGAGTGTGTCAGAGAGAGAGGAGAGTGTGTCAGAGAGAGAGGAGAGTGTGTCAGAGAGAGAGGAGAGTGTGTCAGAGAGAGAGCGGAGACTGTGTGAGAGAGAGAGAGGGGAGTGTGTGAGAGAGAGAGAGGAGAGGGTGTCATAGAGAGAGAGGAGAGTGTGTCAGAGAGAGAGAGGAGAGTGTGTCAGAGAGAGAGAGAGTGTCAGAGAGAGAGAGGAGAGTGTGTCAGAGAGAGAGAGGAGAGTGTGTCAGAGAGAGAGGAGAGTGTGTCAGAGAGAGAGAGGAGAGTGAGAGAGAGAGAGAGGAGAGTAGTCAGAGAGAGGAGAGTGTGAGAGAGAGAGGAGAGTGTGTTAGAGAGAGGAGAGTGTGTCAGAGAGAGAGAGGAGAGTGTGTCAGATAGAGCGAGGAGAGTGTGTTATGGAGAGAGAGGAGAGTGTTGCAGAGAGAGAGAGGAGAGTGTGTCAGAGAGAGAGAGGAGAGTGTGTCTGAGAGAGAGAGGAGAGTGTGTCAGCCAGAGAGAGGAGAGTGTGTCAGAGAGAGAGAGGAGAGTTTGTCCGAGAGAGAGAGGAGAGTGTGTCAGAGAGAGAGAGGAGAGTGTGTCAGAGAAAGAGAGGAGAGTGTGTCAGAGAGAGAGAGGAGAGTGTGTCAGAGAGAGAGAGGAGAGTGTGTCAGAGAGAGAGAGGAGAGTGCGTGAGAGAGAGTGGGGAGTGTGTCAGAGAGAGAGAGAGGGGAGTGTGTCAGAGAGAGAGAGGAGAGTGTGTCAGAGAGAGAGAGGAGAGTGTGTTAGAGAGAGCGGAGGAGTGTGTGAGAGAGAGAGGAGAGTGTGTCAGAGAGAGAGAGGAGAGTGTGTCACAGAGAGAGAGGAGAGTGTGTCAGAGAGAGAGAGGAGAGTGTGTGTGTGAGAGAGAGAGGAGAGTGTGTCAGAGAGAGAGAGGAGAGTGTGTGAGAGAGAGAGAGAGGTGAGTGTATCAGAGAGAGAGAGGAGAGTGTGTGAGAGAGAGAGAGAGGAGAGTGTGTGAGAGAGAGGGGGAGTGCGTGAGAGAGAGAAAGAGCGCGTGAGAGAGAGAGGAGAGTGTGTGTGTGAAAGAGAGAGAGAAAGGAGAGTGCTGCAGAGAGAGAGAGAGAGAAAGAGGAGAGTGTGTGAGAGAGAGGGGGAGTGCGTGAGAGAGAGGAGGAGTGTGTGAGAGAGAGAGGAGAGTGTTGCAGAGAGAGAGAGAGAGAGGAGAGTGTGTGAGAGAGAGGGGGAGTGCGTGAGAGAGAGGAGGAGTGTGTGAGAGAGAGAGGAGAGTGTTGCAGAGAGAGAGAGAGAGAGGAGAGTGTGTGAGAGAGAGGGGGAGTGCGTGAGAGAGAGGAGGAGTGTGTGAGAGAGAGAGGAGAATGTGTGTGTGAAAGAGAGAGAGAAAGGAGAGTGTTGCAGAGAGAGAGAGAGAAAGAGGAGAGTGTGTGAGAGAGAGAAAGAGGAGAGTGTGTGAGAGAGAGGAGGAGTGCGTGAGAGAGAGAGGAGAATGTGTGTGAGTGAGAGAGGGGAGTGAGAGAGAGAGAGGAAAGTGTGAGAGAGACAGAGAGGGGAGTGTGTGCAAGAAAGAGAGAGAGAGAGGAGAGTGTGAGAGAGAAAGAGAGGAGAGTGTGAGAGAGAAAGAGAGGAGAGTGTGAGAGAGAGAGAGAGAGAGGGCAGGATCTTCCGGTCAGCGAGTGGGGTGCGGGGCCTGCTCGCCGACACGTAAAATGACACCATATGACATCGGGCGGAACTGCTGAGATCGCCCCATGTCATTTACATTTTTCAGGTGGGCGGGGGCACAGCCGAGTCAGCTGCATGTCTGCCGACTTGTTAATGGCCTATTGAGGGAATGCCAGCTGAGGGAGTACCCCCACCGCTCGCACAGGGAACGCATAGCGCTACCTGGCAGACGTCACGCTGGCCAGGCCTTAATTGGCCCGCCAACGTAAAATGGTGGCGGCCCCCAATCGGGGGGGCAGCAATTGGAGGCGCGCCTGCTGCCACAATTCTCCACCCGGCGTCAGAGAGAGAGAGGTGAGTGTGTGAGTGGGAGAGAGAGGAGAGTGTGTGAGAGAGAGAGGAGAGTGTGTGAGAGAGAGAGGTGAGTGTGAGAGAGAGAGAGGAGAGTGTGAGAGAGAGAGAGAGAGGAGAGAGTGTGAGAGAGAGAGGAGAGTGTGTCAGAGAGAGAGAGGAGAGTGTGTGAGAGAGAGAGGAGAGTGTGTGAGAGAGAGAGGAGAGTGTGTGAGAGAGAGAGAGGAGAGTGTGAGAGAGAGCGAGAGGAGAGGGTGTCAGAGAGAGAGAGAAGAGTGTGTGTGAGAGAGAGGAGAGTGTGTCAGAGAGAGAGAGGAGAGTGTGTCAGAGAGAGAGAGGAGAGTGTGTCAGAGAGAGTGAGGAGAGTGTGTCAGAGAGAGAGAGGAGAGTGTGTCATAGAGAGAGAGGAGAGTGTGTGAGAGAGAGAGAGGAGAGTGTGAGAGAGAGAGGAGAGTGTGTGAGAGAGAGAGAGGAGAGTGTGAGAGAGAGAGGAGAGTGTGTCAGAGAGAGAGAGAGGAGAGTGTGTGAGAGAGAGAGGAAAGAGTGTCAGAGAGAGAGAGGAGAGTCTGTCAGAGAGAGAGAGAAGAGAGTGTCAGAGAGAGAGAGGAGAGTGTGTTAGAGAGAGCGGAGGAGTGTGTGAGAGAGAGAGGATTGTGTGTCAGAGAGATAGAGGAGAGTGTGTCAGAGAGAGAGAGGAGAATGTGTGAGAGAGAGAGAGAGAGGAGAGTGTGTCAGAGAGAGAGAAGAGAGTGTGTGAGAGAGAGAGAGAGAGGAGAGTGTGTCAGAGAGAGAGAGGAGAGTGTGTGAGAGAGAGAGAGAGGGGAGTTTGTGTAAGAAAGAGAGAGAGATAGGAGAGTATGAGAGAGAAAGAGAGGAGAGTGTGAGAGAAAGAGAGAGAGGGCAGGATCTTCCGGTCAGCGAGTGGGCTGCGGGGCCTGCTCGCCGACACGTAAAATGACACCATATGACATCGGGCGGAACTCCTGAGATCGCCCCATGTCATTTACATTTTTCAGGTGGGCGGGGGCACAGCCGAGTCAGCTACATGTCTGCCGACTTGTTAATGGCCTATTGAGGGAATGTCAGCTGAGGGAGTACCCCCACCGATCGCACAGGGAACGCATAGCGCTACCTGGCAGACGTCACGCTGGCCAGGCATTAATTGGCCTGCCAACGTAAAATGGTGGCGGCCCCCAATCGGGGGGCAGCAATTGGAGGCACGCCTGCTGCCACAATTCTCCGCCCGGCGTCAGAGAGAGAGAGGTGAGTGTGTGTGTGGGAGAGAGAGGAGAGTGTGTGAGAGAGAGAGGAAAGTGTGTGAGAGAGAGAGGTGAGTGTGTGAGAGAGAGAGGAGAGTGTGTGAGAGAGAGAGAGGAGAGTGTGTGAGAGAGAGAGAGAGAGGAGAGAGTGTGAGAGAGAGAGGACAGTGTGTCAGAGAGAGAGGAGAGTGTGTGAGAGAGAGAGGAGAGTGTGTGAGAGAGAGAGAGGAGAGTGTGTGAGAGAGAGAGAGAGAGGAGAGAGTGTGAGAGAGAGAGGACAGTGTGTCAGAGAGAGAGAGGAGAGTGTGTGAGAGAGAGAGGAGAGTGTGTGAGAGAGAGAGGAGAGTGTGTGAGAGAAAGAGAGGAGAGTGTGTCAGAGAGAGAGAGGAGAGTGTGTGTGAGAGAGAGGAGAGTGTGTCAGAGAGAGAGAGGAGAGTGTGTCAGAGAGAGAGAGGAGAGTGTGTCAGAGAGAGAGAGGAAAGTGTGTCAGAGAGAGAGAGGAGATTGTGTGAGAGAGAGAGGAGAGTGTGTGAGAGAGAGAGGAAAGAGTGTCAGAGAGAGAGAGTAGAGTGTGTTAGACAGAGAGAGTAGAGTGTGTTAGACAGAGAGGAAAGAGTGTCAGAGAGCGAGAGGAGAGTGTGTCAGAGAGAGCGAGGAGAGTGTGTCAGAGAGAGAGAGGAGAGTGTGTCAGAGAGAGAGAGGGGAGTGTGTCAGATAGAGAGAGAGGAGAGTGTGTCAGCGAGAGAGATGAGACTGTGTCAGAGAGAGAGAGGAGATTGTGTGAGAGAGAGAGGAGAGTGTGTCAGAGGGGGAGAGGAGAGTTTGTCAGAGAGAGAGAGGAGAGTGTATGAGAGAGAGAGAGGAGAGTGTGTCAGAGAGAGAGAGGAGAGTGTGTGTGTGAGAGAGAGAGAGGAGAGTGTTTCAGCGAGAGAGAGGAGAGTGTGTCAGAGAGAGAGAGGAGAGTGTGTGTGAGAGAGAGAGAGGAGAGTGTGTCAGAGAGAGAGAGAGGAGAGTGTGTCAGAGAGAGAGAGGAGAGTGTGTCAGAGAGAGAGAGGAGAGTGTGTCAGAGAGAGAGAGGAGATTGTGTGAGAGAGAGAGAGGTGAGTGTGTCAGAGAGAGAGAGTCGAGTGTGTCAGAGAGAGAGAGGAGAGTGTGTGTGAGAGAGAGAGAGGAGAGTGTGTCAGCGAGAGAGAGGAGAGTGTGTCAGAGAGAGAGAGGAGAGTGTGTGAGAGAGTGAGAGGAGAGTGTGTCAGAGAGAGAGAGAGGAGAGTGTGTCAGAGAGAGAGAGAGGAGAGCGTGTGAGAGAGAGAATGGAGAGTGTGTCAGAGAGAGAGGAGAGTGTGTGAGACAGGAGAGCGTGTGTGAGTGCAGAGAGTGTGTGAGAGAGAGAGGAGAGTGTGTCAGAGAGAGAGGAGAGTGTTTGTGAGAGAGAGAGGAGAGTGTGTCAGAGAGAGAGGAGAGTGTGTGAGAGAGAGAGGAGAGTGCGTCAGAGAGAGAGAGGAGAGTGCGTCAGAGAGAGAGGAGAGTGTGTGAGAGAGAGAGAGGAGAGTGTGTGAGAGAGAGAGAGGAGAGTGTGTCAGAGAGAGAGAGGAGAGTGTGTCAGAGAGAGAGAGGAGAGTGTGTCAGAGAGAGAGGAGAGTGTGTGTGAGCCAGGAGAGTGTGTGTGAGGGCAGAGAGTGTGTGAGAGAGAGAGGAGAGTGTATGTGAGTGAGAGAGGAGAGTCTGTGTGTGAGAGAGAGAGGAGAGTCTGTCAGAGTAAGAGAGGAGAGGGTGTCAGAGAGAGAGAGGAGTGTGTGTCAGAGAGAGAGAGGAGACTGTGTCAGAGAGAGAGAGGAGAGTGTGTGAGAGAGAGAGGAGAGTGTGTCACAGAGAGAGAGGAGAGTGTGTCAGAGAGACAGAGTAGAGTGTGTCAGAGAGAGAGCGGAGAGTGTGGGAGAGAGAGAGGAGAGTGTGTGTGTGTGAGAGAGAGAGTGTGTGAGAGAGAGAGAGGAGAGTGTGTCAGAGAGAGAGAGGGGAGTGTGTCAGAGAGAGAGAGGAGAGTGTGTCAGAGAGAGAGAGGAGAATGTGTTAGAGAGAGCGGAGGAGTGTGTGAGAGAGAGAGGATTGTGTGTCAGAGAGAGAGAGGAGAGTTGTGTCACAGAGAGAGAGGAGAGTGTGTCAGAGAGAGAGAGGAGAGTGTGTGTGTGAGAGAGAGAGGAGAGTGTGTCAGGGAGAGAGAGGAGAGTGTGTGAGAGAGAGAGAGAGGAGAGTGTGTCAGAGAGAGAGAGGAGAGTGCGTGAGAGAGAGAAAGAGCACGTGAGAGAGAGAGGAGAGTGTGTGTGTGAAAGAGAGAGAGAAAGGAGAGTGCTGCAGAGAGAGAGAGAGAGAAAGAGGAGAGTGTGTGAGAGAGAGGGGGAGTGCGTGAGAGAGAGGAGGAGTGTGTGAGAGAGAGAGGAGAGTGTGTGTGTGAAAGAGAGAGAGAAAGGAGAGTGCTGCAGAGAGAGAGAGAGAGAAAGAGGAGAGTGTGTGAGAGAGAGGGGGAGTGCGTGAGAGAGAGGAGGAGTGTGTGAGAGAGAGAGGAGAGTGTGTGTGTGAAAGAGAGAGAGAAAAGAGAGTGTTGCAGAGAGAGAGAGAGAAAGAGGAGAGTGTGTGAGAGAGAGAAAGAGGAGAGTGTGTGAGAGAGAGGAGGAGTGCGTGAGAGAGAGAGGAGAATGTGTGTGAGTCAGAGAGGGGAGT
Organism: Cetorhinus maximus; assembly: GCF_964194155.1. Taxonomy (NCBI): domain Eukaryota; kingdom Metazoa; phylum Chordata; class Chondrichthyes; order Lamniformes; family Cetorhinidae; genus Cetorhinus; species Cetorhinus maximus. The sequence goes on from NW_027596636.1 coordinate 193,169, forward strand.
GAGAGAGAGAAGAAAGTGTGAGAGAGACAGAGAGGGGAGTGTGTGTAAGATGGAGAGAGAGAGAGGAGAGTGTGAGAGAGAAAGAGAGGAGAGTGTGAGAGAGAAAGAGAGGAGAGTGTGAGAGAGAGAGAGAGAGAGGGCAGGATCTTCCGGTCAGCGAGTGGGGTGCGGGGCCTGCTCGCCGACACGTAAAATGACACCATATGACATCGGGCGGAACTGCTGAGATCGCCCCATGTCATTTACATTTTTCAGGTGGGCGGGGGCACAGCCGAGTCAGCTGCATGTCTGCCGACTTGTTAATGGCCTATTGAGGGAATGCCAGCTGAGGGAGTACCCCCACCGCTCGCACAGGGAACGCATAGCGCTACCTGGCAGACGTCACGCTGGCCAGGCCTTAATTGGCCCGCCAACGTAAAATGGTGGCGGCCCCCAATCGGGGGGGCAGCAATTGGAGGCGCGCCTGCTGCCACAATTCTCCACCCGGCGTCAGAGAGAGAGAGGTGAGTGTGTGTGTGGGAGAGAGAGGAGAGTGTGTGAGAGAGAGAGGAGAGTGTGTGAGAGAGAGAGGTGAGTGTGTGAGAGAGAGAGGAGAGTGTGAGAGAGAGAGAGAGAGAGGAGAGAGTGTGAGAGAGAGAGGAGAGTGTGTCAGAGAGAGAGAGGAGAGTGTGTGAGAGAGAGAGGAGAGTGTGTGAGAGAGAGAGGAGAGTGTGTGAGAGAGAGAGAGGAGAGTGTGTGAGAAAGCGAGAGGAGAGGGTGTCAGAGAGAGAGAGAAGAATGTGTGTGAGAGAGAGGAGAGTGTGTCAGAGAGAGAGAGGAGAGTGTGTCAGAGAGAGAGAGGAGAGTGTGTCAGAGAGAGAGAGGAGAGTGTGTCAGAGAGAGAGAGGTGAGTGTGTTAGAGAGAGCGGAGGATTGTGTGAGAGAGAGTGGATTGTGTGTCAGAGAGAGAGAGGAGAGTGTGTCAGAGAGAGAGAGGAGAGTGTGTCAGAGAGAGAGAGGAGAGTGTGTGTGTGAGAGAGAGAGGAGAGTGTGTCAGAGAGAGAGAGGAGAGTGTGTGAGAGAGAGAGAGAGGAGAGTGTGTTGGAGAGAGAGAGGAGAGTGTGTGAGAGAGAGAGACAGGAGAGTGTGTGAGAGAGAGAGGGAGTGCGTGAGAGAGAGAAAGAGTGCGTGAGAGAGAGAGGAGAGTGTGTGTGTGAAAGAGAGAGAGAAAGGAGAGTGCTGCAGAGAGAGAGAGAGAGAAAGAGGAGAGTGTGTGTGAGAGAGAGGGGAGTGCGTGAGAGAGAGGAGGAGTGTGTGTGAGAGAGAGGAGAGTGTTGCAGAGAGAGAGAGAGAGAGGAGAGTGTGTCAGAGAGAAAGAGGAGAGTGTGTCAGAGAGAGAGAGGAGAGTGTGTGAGAGAGGAGAGTGTGTCAGAGAGAGAAAGGAGAGTGTGTCAGAGAGAGAGAGGTGAGTGTGTCAGAGAGAGAGAGGAGAGTGTGTCAGAGAGAGAGAGGAGAGTGTGTCAGAGAGAGAGAGGAGAGTGTGTGTGAGACAGAGGAGAGTATGTCAGAGAGAGAGAGGAGAGTGTGTCAGAGAGAGAGGAGAGTGTGTCAGAGAGAGAGAGGAGAGTGCGTGAGAGAGAGAGGAGAATGTGTCAGAGAGAGAGAGGAGAGTGTGTCAGAGAGAGAGAGGAGAGTGTGTCAGAGAGAGACAGGTAAGAGTGTCAGAGAGAGAGAGGAGAGTGTGTCAGAGAGAGAGAGGTGAGAGTGTCAGAGAGAGAGAGGAGAGTGTGTCAGAGAGAGAGAGGAGAGTGTGTGAGAGAGAGAGAGGAGAATGCGTGAGAGAGAGAGGAAAGAGTGTCAGAGAGAGTGAGGAGAGTGTGTCAGAGAGAGAGGAGAGTGTGTCAGCGAGAGAGAGGAGAGTGCGTGAGAGAGAGAGGAGAGTGTGTCAGAGAGAGGAGAGTGTGTCAGAGAGAGAGAGAGGAGAGTGTGTCAGAGAGAGAGGAGACTGTGTCAGAGAGAGAGAGGAGAGTGTGTGAGAGAGAGGAGAGTGTGCCAGAGAGAGAGAAGAGAGTGTGTCAGAGAGAAAGAGGAGAGTGTGTCAGTGAGAGGAGAATGTGTCAGAGAGAGAGAGGAGAGTGTGTGAGAGAGAGAGAGGAGAGTGTGTGAGAGAGAGGAGAGTGTGTGAGAGAGAGAGAGGAGAGTGTGTCAGAGAGAGAGAGGAGAGTGTGTCAGAGAGAGAGAGGAGAGTGTGTCAGAGAGAGAGAGGAGAGTGTGTCAGAGAGAGAGAGGAGAGTGTGTGAGAGAGAGAGGAAAGAGTGTCAGAGAGAGAGAGGAGAGTGTGTCAGAGAGAGAGAGGAGAGTGTGTCAGAGAGAGAGAGGAGAGTGCGTGAGAGCGAGAGGAGAGTGTGTCAGAGAGAGGAGAGTGTGTCAGAGAGAGAGAGGAGAGTGTGTCAGAGAGAGAGAGGAGAGTGTGTGAGAGAGAGGAGAGTGTGCCAGAGAGAGAGAAGAGAGTGTGTCAGAGAGAAAGAGGAGAGTGTGTCAGTGAGAGGAGAGTGTGTCAGAGAGAGAGAGGAGAGTGTGTGAGAGAGAGAGAGGAGAGTGTGTGAGAGAGAGGGCAGTGTGTGAGAGAGAGAGAGGACAGTGTGTCAGAGAGAGTGAGGAGAGTGTGTGAGAGATAGAGAGGAGAGTGTGTGAGAGGGAGAGAGGAGAGCCTGTCAGAGAGAGAGAGGAGAGTGTGTCAGAGAGAAAGAGGAGAGCGTGTCAGAGAGAGAGAGGAGAGTGTGTCAGAGAGAGAGAGGAGAGTGTGTCAGAGAGAGAGGAGATTGTGTGAGAGAGAGAGGAGAGCGTGTCAGAGAGAGAGAGGAGAGTGTGTCAGAGAGAGAGGAGAGTGTGTGAGAGAGAGAGGAGAGTTTGTCAGAGAGAGAGAGGAGAGTGTGTCGGAGAGAGAGAGGTGAGTGTGTCAGAAAGAGAGAGGAGAGTGTGTCAGAGAGAGAGAGGAGAGTGTGTCAGGGAGAGAGAGGAGAGTGTGTGTGAGACAGAGGAGAGTATGTCAGAGAGAGAGAGGAGAGTGTGTCAGACAGAGAGGAGAGTGTGTCAGAGAGAGAGAGGAGAGTGCGTGAGAGAGAGAGGGGAATGTGTCAGAGAGAGAGAGGATAGTGTGTCAGAGAGAGAGAGAGGAGAGTGTGTGAGAGAAAGAGAGGAGAGTGTGTCAGAGAGAGAGAGGAGAGTGTGTGTGAGAGAGAGGAGAGTGTGTCAGAGACAGAGAGGAGAGTGTGTCAGAGAGAGAGAAGAGAGTGTGTCAGAGAGAGAGAGGAGAGTGTGTCAGAGAGAGAGAGGAGAGTGTGTCAGAGAGAGAAAGTAGAGTGTGTGAGAGAGAGTGAAGAGTCTGTGAGAGAGAGAGGAGAGTGTGTCAGAGAGAGAGAGGAGAGTGTGTCAGAGAGAGAGAGGAGAGTGTGTCAGAGAGAGAGAGGAGAGTGTGTCAGAGAGAGAGAGGAGAGTGTGTCAGAGAGAGAGAGTAGAGTGTGTGAGAGAGAGAGAAGAGTCTGTGAGAGAGAGAGGAGAGTGTGTGTGAGAGAGAGAGGAGAGTGTGTGATAGAGAGAGAGGAGAGTGTTTGAGAGAGAGAGAGGTGAGTGTGAGAGAGAGAGGAGAGTGTGTTAGAGAGAGAGAGGAGAGTGTGTGAGAGAGAGAGGAAAGAGTGTCAGAGAGAGAGAGGAGAGTGTGTCAGAGAGAGAGAGGAGAGTGTGTCAGAGAGAGAGAGCAGAGTGTGTCAGAGAGAGA